>NC_069503.1:882953190-883155690 GCF_027579735.1 Bombina bombina | reverse complement strand
AGTTTTGCGTTAGAAGCTGTGCGGTGCTAAGTAGCAGTTTATGCTCACCGCTCACTTACAGACAGCGCTGGTATTACGGGTTTTTACAAACCTGGCCGTTAACTGCAAAAAAGTGAGCGGAAGAGCAATATTTTGCTCAACATCTCACCTCAATACCAGCGCTACTTAAGTCAGCGGTGAGCTGGCTGAAAGTGCTTGTGCACGATTTCCCTATAGGAATCAATGGGGGAGAGCTGGGTGAAAAAAAAACTAACACCTGCAAAAAAGCAGCGTAAAGCTCCTAACGCAGCCCAATTGATTCCTATGGGGAAAACACATTTTATGTCTACACCTAACACCCTAACATGAACCCCGAGTCTAAACACCCCAAATCTTACACTTATTAACCCCTAATCTGCCGCCCCCAACATCGCCGCCACCTGCATTATATTATTAACCCCTAATCTGCCGCTCCGGACACTGCCGCCACCTACATTATAGTTATGAACCCCTAATCTGCTGCCCCCAACATCGCCAAACCCTACATTATATTTTTTAACCCCTAATCTGCCGCTAACTACATTTATTAACCCCTAACCTGCTGCCCACAATGTCGCCGCCACTATAATAAACATATTAACCCTTAAACCTAAGTCTAACCCTAACCCTAACCCCCTAACTGAAATATAATTTTAATAAATCTAAATAAAATTACTACAATTACCTAAATTATTCCAATTTAAAACTAAATTCTTACCTATAAAATAAACCCTAAGATAGCTACAATATAACTAATAGTTACATTGTAGCTACCTTAGGGTATATTTTTATTTTACAGGCAACTTTGTATTTATTTTAACTAGGTACAATAGTTACTAAATAGTTATTAACTATTTAATAACTACCTAGTTAAAATAAAGACAAATTTACCTGTAAAATAAAACCTATCCTATGTTACAATTGCACCTAACACTACGCTATAATTAAATTAATTCCCTAAACTAAATACAATTAATTACAATTTTAAAAAATTATCTAAAGTACGAAATAACCCCCCCCACTAAATTACATAAAATAATAAAATAATTACAATAATTTTAAACTAATTACACCTACTCTAATCCCCCTAACAAAATAAAAAAGCCCCCCAAAATAAAATAAAACCCTACCCTACACTAAATTACAAATAGCCCTTAAAAGGGCCTTTTGCGGGGCATTGCCCCAAAGTAATCAGCTCTTTTACCTGTAAAAAAAAATTACAAGCCCCCCAAACATTAAAACTCACCACCCACACAACCAACCCTACTATAAAACCCACCCAAACCCCCCTTAAAAATACCTAACAGAAGTGGTCCTCCATTCCAGACGGGCAGAAGTCTCCATCCAAGCCGGGCAGAAGAGGTCCTCCAGATGGGCAGAAGTCTTCATCCAGACGGCATCTTCTATCTTCATCCATCAGGCACGGAGCGGGTCCATCTTCAAGACATCCAACGCAGAGCATCCTCTTCAAATGATAGCCGACTGAAGAATGAAGGTTCCTTTAAATGACGTCATCCAAGATGGCGTCCCTTCAATTCCGATTGGCTGATAGAATTCAGACAATAGGAATTAAGGTAGAAAAAAATCCTATTGTCTGATGCAATCAGCCAATAGGATTGAAGTTCAATCTTATTGGCTGATCCAATCAGCCAATAGGACTGAGCTTGCATTCTATTGGCTGTTCCAATCAGCCAATAGAATGCAAGCTCAATCCTATTGGCTGATTGCATCAGCCAATAGGATTTTTTCTACCTTATTTCCGATTGTCTGATAGAATTCTATCAGACAATCGGAATTGAAGGGATGCCATCTTGGATGACATAATTTAAAGGAACCTTCATTCTTCAATCGGCCGTCGGATGTCTTGAAGATGGACCCGCTCCACGCCGGATGGATGAAGATAGAAGATGCCACCTGGATGAAGACTTCTGCCCATCTGGAGGACCTCTTCTGCCCGGCTTGGATGAAGACTTCTGCCGTCTGGAGGACCACTTCTGCCTGGTTGAGTGAAGACGTCTCACAGTAGGGTGATCTTCAAGGGGTTAGTGTTAGGTTTTTTTTAAGGGGGGATTGGGTGGGTTTTAGAGTAGGGTTGGTTGTGTGGGTGGTGGGTTTTAATGTTGGGGTGGTTGTAATTTTTTTTTACAGGTAAAAGAGCTGATTACTTTGGGGCAATGCCCTGCAAAAGGCCCTTTTAAGGGCTATTTGTAATTAAGTGTAGGGTAGGGCTTTTTTTATTTTGGGGGGCTTTTTTATTTTGTTAGGGGGATTAGAGTAGGTGTAATTAGTTTAAAAATCTTGTAATTATTTTATTATTTATTATTTTAATTATTTTATTATTTTATGTAATTTAGTGGGGTTTTTTTTTTCGTACGTTAGATATTTTTTAAAATTGTAATTAAAAATCTATTTAGTTTAGGGAATTAATTTAATTATAGTGTAGGCGTAATTGTAACATAGGTTAGGTTTTATTTTACAGGTAAATTTGTCTTTATTTTAATTAGGTAGTTATTAAATAGTTAATAACTATTTAATAACTATTGTACCTAGTTAAAATAAATACAAACTTGCCTGTAAAATATAAACCCTAAGATAGCTACAATGTAACTATTAGTTATATTGTAGCTATCTTTGGGTTTATTTTATCGGTAAGTATTTAGTTTTAAATAGGAATAATTTAGGTAATTGTAGTAATTTTATTTAGATTTATTTAAATTATATTTAAGTTAGGGGGGTTAGGTTTAGACTTAGGTTTAGGGGTTAATAACTTTATTATAGTGGCGGCGACTTTGGGGGCGGCAGATTAGGGGTTAATAAATGTAGGTAGGTGTCGGCGATGTTAGGGCCGGCAGATTAGGGGTTAATAATATTTAACTACTGAGTGTGGCTGTTTAGGGGTTAATATATTTATTATAGTTGCGACGATGTCCGGTTCGGTAGTGTTTGCGATGTGGGGGGCCTCGGTTTAGGGGTTAATATGTAGTTTATTGGTGTTCGTGTACTTTTTGCACTTTGGTTAAGAGTTTTATGCTACGGCATTGTAGTGTAAAACTCTTAACTACTGACTTTAAAATGTGGTGTCAGTCTTGACAGGAGAGGCTGTACCGCTCACTTTGGTCAGACTCGTAATAACGGCGCTATGCAAGTCCGATTGAAAATAAAGGATACGCAATTGACGTAAGTGTATTTGCGGTATTTCCGAGTCTGGCCAAAAAAGTGAGCGGTGAGCCTGTTATTTCAAGACTTGTAATACCAGCGGGCGTTAAAAAGCAGCGTTGGGACCTCTCAACACTGCTTTTTAACCCTAACGCAAGACTCGTAATCTAGCCGTACATTTTTTAAAATGTATCAACAGTTCAAGTAACTCCATTAATATAATAATAATATATAATGCATAGCAGTCAGCTCTCTAGAATGTTCCCCTTCTTGCCATTTTCCCTTCTTTCCCATGCCCTTCTTTATAAATATAAAAGACCCCTTCTCTCTCTCCTCCCTCTCTCCCCCCTTCATTCCTTAGTTAATCTGGAATTGAGTAATTCAATTTATTTTAATCTTAATAACACCCCTTATAAATTAGGTAAATATACCCCAAGTTTCCAGTTTTCATTTTTGCATAAAAGAATTTGTGATTCTGGAATATTGTATTTCCTCTGAAAATTTGTAAACATAATAATCTTTATTGATGTTAAATCCATTATGTGTCCAATTGTTCTTATTTCTTTATATTTCTATATAACAGTATCATAGCGCAATGAGACATACTGTATATACAATGTTTTGTGCTGCTCCTCTCTTACATTTACTTGTTTTTAAGGGACAGTCAACACCAGAATTTTTGTTGTTTTAAAAGATAGATAATCCCTTAATTACCCATTCCCCAGTTTTGCATAACCAACACAGTTATAATAATACACATTTTACCTCTGTAATTACCTTGTATCTAAGCTTCTGCTGACTGCCCCCTTATTTCAGTTCTTTTGACAGACTTGCATTTTAGCCAATCAGTGCTCACTCCTCGGTAAATTCATGTGCATGAGCTCAATGTTATCTATATGAAACACATGAACTAATGCCCTCTAGTTTTGAAAAACTGACAAAATGCATTTAGATTAGAGGCGGTTTAGATTAGCATATGAACCTCCTAGGTTTAGCTTTCAACTAAGAATACCAACAGAACAAAGCAAAATTGGTGATAAAAGTAAATTGGAAAATTGTTTAAAATGACATGCCCTATTTGAATCATGAAAGTTTTTTTGGACTTGACTGTCCCTTTAAGTTCCGATATAAATATTTCCTAGATATTACCTGATGGAAAATGCATATATTTCCCAATATTGGAAAAAAAATAGAAATTTTAAAATCCCTATCCCACCTTTTATTCTCCTTTATCCAGGTGAATGGAATATCTTTATACTGAGGGTGTAAAACTGGGGTAGGTTTACCAAGTGCCAGGCAGACATAACAGCATACGCTGTCGGCATTTAACATTGCACAAGCATTTCTTGTGAAATGCTTGTGCAGTGCAGCCCCCTGCACATTCGTGGCCAATCGGCCACTAGCAAGCGGTGTCAATCATTCAGATCGGATCAGGATGATTGCAGTCCGCTGCTTCTTACACCGGAAACAATGGTCGTAGAAAGCAGCATCCGCTGCTTGTTAAATCTAACCCATTGTCTTGTCTAATTCTCTATTTGTAGTGTGCAGGATAAAGTTAAGAGAATGTGGAGCACACACATACTCCTCCAATTTTTTACATGAAAGAGAAAAGGCACTAGAAAACCAATCCAACAAATATCTAAGACTTGCTGCATAGTTATATAATTTTGGATTGGGTATAATTTTTCCAATTAAATTCTCTGCCTTTTTCTCTTCCACAAAACACTTCTCAAGGCTTGATTATAATCAAGAATATCTTGATCTATAATTAAAATAGGTATCATCCGCAGAGGATAAATAATCCTAGGTAATATAAACATTTTAAAAAGGTGTATTCTATCCAAAAGGGAGAAGGACAATCCCAGCCAGTTCTTCCTCTTGATATTACCTCTTGAAGAATTGGGGGGAAACTATCTTTATATCAATTAGTTGGATTAGTGAAAATATTTAAGCCTAAATAGGCAAGACAATTTGTCTCCACAAATGGATAATGTTGTTTTTGCTCCCCTTTTTTTAAACAAAGAATGTTTGATTTTGAAAAATGAATCTTATATCCTGAAACCACTCCATAGCTTTGTAGAAGATCTACCACCATATGAATATCCCTACTAGAGTAGGCTACATAGAACAATAGATAATTTGCAAAAATAGAGATCTTCTTAAGTGCAGTTTCCCCAATGATTATACCCGGAATAGCCTCTCTGGGCTTAATAGCTAAAGGCTCCAATATAAGGTTGAATAACAGAAGCAATATAGGGCATCCCTTTCTAGTGCCCTTCGATAAATTAAAATGCTGAGATATGGAACCATTGATCACCAAATTAGCTACTGAATCTGAATAAATGTTACCCACCAATTTGAAAAAATGTCCTTCGAAACCATAAGCCCTTAGTACCTCAGTCATAAAATCCCTTTACATTCTGTTGTAGGCCTTTTCTATATCTAAAGAGGACAAAAAGGCCTCCGGCAGAGCCTTATTCATATGATATTATTTTAACCATACTACCTTCTCAAAATCATACCTCAAATAACCACCCTCTTTAGAGGGAGAGAGAGAGCGAGAGAGAGAGAAGAAGAAGAAGAAGAAGAAAATAAAGAAAACATACATCTTTTATTACATGAACCACCCGTACTTCCATAACAAGATAATCTTACATTACAATCAGATACAAAACAACTATTATAATCAATAGCAAATCCACAATTGTGATAAACAGCCTAAATTGTTTCCTCAATAGTGTTGGATTTAAGTTATTCTGTGTTACACTTAACTTCAACAGAAGTAGATTAGTCAGCTATACAGCTATAATACAAATTCATTATTTATTAGTGAACAACAAAGTGTTAAGATAATAAAAAAAATTCAAACATTACGTAAACCAACCCTTATCTAAATAATTTGTCTTACATTTCATGTCAACCATTACACTAGTTATATTGACAATTGTGATAAACAACTTAAAGGGACAGTCAAGTCCAAAAAATACTTTCAAATTTTAAATAGGGCATGTAATTTAAAAAACTTTCCAATTTACTTTTATCACCAATTTTGCTTTCTTCTCTTGGTATTCTTAGTTGAAAGCTAAACCTAGGAAGGCTCATATGATAATTTCTAAACCCTTGAAGGCTGCCTCTTATCACATGCTTTTTTATTTGCTTTTAATAACAGGGGAGAGAAAGTTCATGTAAACCACATAGATAGCATTGTGATCAAGCCAGTGAATTGTGGCATACACTGCACTAATTGGCTAAAATGAAAGTCAATAGATAATTAATAAAATGTTTTGATCAGGGGACTGTCAGAAGATGCTTTGATACAAGTTAATCACATAGGTAAAAAGTATATTAATATACCAGTGTTGGTTATGCAAAACTGGGGAATGGGTAATAAAGGCATTATCTATCTTTTAAAACAACAAAAATTCTGGGGCCTGATCCGATATGCAGCGTCGCCCGCAAAAGCCAGCGACGCCGAATTTTGTGCGGGTTTGGTATCCTATATATGGCGTAACCTAGAAGTTACGCTCGTATATTTCTGCCTTCGCCTGTAGTTTTTTGGGCCATAGGCGGGTATACCAAACCCGCGCAGTTTGGTATCCAATATACAGTGTAAGGACTTACGTGGTGAAAATGGAGAAATCTTACTCCATTTTCACCTCGCCACAAAATGCAGCCGTAGTAAGCCTTACGCTGTCTATTGGAGCCCCGTAACTCCCTAAACTACCTGCTAAATAAAACCTAACACCTAACGCATGCACAATGTCTATCTAGCTGTCAACCGAGAACCCCCGCCGCAATCCCTAATAAAGTATTTAACCCCTAAACCGCCGCTCCCGGCCCCCGCCGCCACCTACATTAAAAGTATAACCCCCTAATGTGATCCCCCTACACCGTCGCCAGCTACATTACATACCCCCTAATGTGAGCCCCTTACACCACCGCCATCTACCTTACCTACCCCCTAAAGTGAGCCCCTACCCTGCTACCATCTACCTTACCTAGCCCCTAAAGTGAGCCTCTACCCCGCCGCCATCTACCTAACCTACCCCCTAAAGTGAGCTCCTACCCCGTCGCCATCTATTTTAAAAATATTAACCGCTAATTTAATCCCCCTACACCGCCGCCACCTATATTAAACACATTAACCCCTAATTTAATCCCCCTACACTGCCGTCACCTATATTAAACACATTAACCCCTAATCTAATCCCCCTACACCGCCGCCAGCTATATTAACTATATTAACCCTAATTATATTAGGGTTAATATAGTTAATATAGTTATTATATATATTAACTATATTAACCCTAATTATATTAGGGTTAATATAGTTAATATCGTTATTATATTATATATATATATTAAGTTAATAACCCTATCTAACGCTAACATCCCTAACTAAATTCTTATCAAAATAAATCTAATTAATATTAATATTATTAATTAAAATATTCCTATTTAAATCTAAATACTTACCTATAAAATAAACCCTTACGGCTAGATTTAGAGTTTTGTCGGTAAAGACCCGCGTAGCTAACGCCGGCTTTTTTCTGGCCGCACCATAAAAATAACTCTGGTATTGAGAGTCCACATAAAGGCTGCGTTAGGCTCCAAAAAAGGAGCGTAGAGCATTTTTAACGCAACTTCAACTCTCGATACCAGAGTTGCTTACGGACGCGGCCAGCCTCAAAAACGTGCTCGTGCACGATTCCCCCATAGGAAACAATGGGGCTGTTTGAGCTGAAAAAAAACCTAACACCTGCAAAAAAGCCGCGTTCAGCTCTTAACGCAGCCCCATTGTTTGCTATGCGTAAACACTTCCTACGTCTGCACCTAACACTCTAACATGTACCCCGAGTCTAAACACCCCTAACCTTACACTTATTAACCCCTATTCTGCCGCCCCAGCTATCGCTGACCCCTGCATATTTTTTTTAACCCCTAATCTGCCGCTCCGTAAACCGCCACTACTTACATTATCCCTATGTACCCCTAATCTGCTGCCCCTAACACCGCCGACCCCTATATTATATTTATTAACCACTAATCTGCTCCCCACAACGTCGCCTCCACCTGCCTACACTTATTAACCCCTAATCTGCCGACCGGACCTGAGCGCTACTATAATAAAGTTATTAACCCCTAATCCGCCTCACTAACCCTATAATAAATAGTATTAACCCCTAATCTGCCCTCCCTAACATCGCCGACACCTAACTTCAATTATTAACCCCTAATCTGCTGACCGGAGCTCACCACTATTCTAATAAATGTATTAACCCCTAAAGCTAAGTCTAACCCTAACACTAACACCCCCCTAAATTAAATATAATTTTAATCTAACAAAATTAATTAACTCTTATTAAATAAATTATTCCTATTTAAAGCTAAATACTTACCTGTAAAATAAATCCTAATATAGCTACAATATAAATTATAATTACATTGTAGCTATTTTAGGATTAATATTTATTTTACAGGTAACTTTGTATTTATTTTAACCAGGTACAATAGCTATTAAATAGTTAAGAACTATTTAATAGTTACCTAGTTAAAATAATTACAACATTACCTGTAAAATAAATCCTAACCTAAGTTACAATTAAACCTAACACTATACTATCATTAAATTAATTAAATAAAATACCTACAATTACCTACAATTAAACCTAACACTACACTATCAATAAATTAATTAAACACAATATCTACAAATAACTACAATGAAATAAACTAACTAAAGTACAAAAAATAAAAAAGAACTAAGTTACAAAAAATAAAAAAATATCTACAAACATAAGAAAAATATTACAACAATTTTAAACTAATTACACCTACTCTAAGCCCCCTAATAAAATAACAAAGACCCCCAAAATAACAAAATGCCCTACCCTATTCTAAATTACTAAAGTTCAAAGCTCTTTTACCTTACCAGCCCTGAACAGGGCCCTTTGCAGGGCATGCCCCAAGAAGTTCAGCTCTTTTGCCTGTAAAAAAAACATACAATACCCCCCCCTACATTACAACCCACCACCCACATACCCCGAATCTAACCCAAACCCCCCTTAAATAAACCTAACCCTAAGCCCCTGAAGATCTTCCTACCTTATCTTCACCATACCAGGTTCACCGATCCGTCCTGAAGAGCTCCTCTGATGTCCTGATCCAAGCCCAAGCGGGGGGCTGAAGAGGTCCATGATCCGGCTGAAGTCTTCATCCAAGCGGGAGCTGAAGAGGTCCATGATCCGGATGAAGTCTTCATCCAAGCGGGTGCTGAAGAGGTCCATGATCCGGATGAAGTCTTCTATCAACGGCATCTTCAATCTTCTTTCTTCGGGAGCCATCATCTTCCATCTGACGCGGAACATCCTCTTCTCCCGACGCCTACTAGCCGAATGAAGGTTCCTTTAAGGGACGTCATCCAAGATTGCGTCCCTCGAATTCCGATTGGCTGATAGGTTTCTATCAGCCAATCGGAATTAAGGTAGGAATATTCTGATTGGCTGATGGAATCAGCCAATCATAATCAAGTTCAATCCGATTGGCTGATCCGATCAGCCAATCAGATTGAGCTCGCATTCTATTGGCTGTTCCGATCAGCCAATAGAATGCAAACTCAATCTGATTGGCTGATCGGATCAGCCAATCGGATTGAACTTGATTCTGATTGGCTGATTCCATCAGCCAATCAGAATATTCCTACCTTAATTCCGATTGGCTGATAGAATCCTATCAGCCAATCGGAATTCGAGGGACGCCATCTTGGATGACGTCCCTTAAAGGAACCGTCATTCTTCAGTTGGACGTCGCCGGATGAAGATGGGTCCGCGTCGGAGGTCTTCAGGATGGAGCCAGTCCTCATCGGATGAAGATAGAAGATGCCGCTTGGAAAATGATGGTTGCCGGTCCGGATCTACTCTTCTTCCCGGATAGGATGAAGACTTTGGAGCCTCTTCTGGACCTCTTCAGCCACCGGATGATGGATCGCCAGCCCCCGCTTGGGTTGGATGAAGATTTTGGAGCCAGGATGGATCGGTGATACCTGGTGAGGTGAAGACAAGGTAGGATGATCTTCAGGGGCTTAGTGTTAGGTTTATTTAAGGGGGGTTTGGGTTAGATTAGGGGTATGTGGGTGGTGGGTTGTAATGTTGGGGGGGGTATTGTATGTTTTTTTTTTACAGGAAAAAGAGCTGAACTTCTTGGGGCATGCCCCGCAAAGGGCCCTGTTCAGGGCTGGTAAGGTAAAAGAGCTTTGAACTTTAGTAATTTAGAATAGGGTAGGGCATTTTTTATTTTGGGGGTCTTTGTTATTTTATTAGGGGGCTTAGAGTAGGTGTAATTAGTTTAAAATTGTTGTAATATTTTTCTTATGTTTGTAAATATTTTTTTATTTTTTGTAACTTAGTTCTTTTTTATTTTTTGTACTTTAGTTAGTTTATTTCATTGTAGTTATTTGTACATATTGTATTTAATTAATTTATTGATAGTGTAGTGTTAGGTTTAATTGTAGGTAATTGTAGGTATTTTATTTAATTCATTTAATGATAGTATAGTGTTAGGTTTAATTGTAACTTAGGTTAGGATTTATTTTACAGGTAATTTTGTAATTATTTTAACTAGGTAACTATTAAATAGTTCTTAACTATTTAATAGCTATTGTACATGGTTAAAATAATTACAATGTTGCTTGTAAAATAAATATTAATCCTAAAATAGCTACAATGTAATTATAATTTATATTGTAGCTATATTAGGATTTATTTTACAGGTAAGTATTTAGTTTTAAATAGGAATAATTTATTTAATAAGAGTTAATTAATTTCGTTAGATTAAAATTATATTTAATTTAGGGGGGTGTTAGTGTTAGGGTTAGACTTAGCTTTAGGGGTTAATACATTTATTAGAATAGCGGTGAGCTTCGGTCGGCAGATTAGGGGTTAATGTTTGAAGTTAGGTGTCGGCGATGTTAGGGAGGGCAGATTAGGGGTTAATACTATTTATTATAGGGTTAGTGATGCGGATTAGGGGTTAATAACTTTATTATAGTAGCGGTGCGGTCCGGTCGGCAGATTAGGGGTTAATAAGTGTAGGCAGGTGGAGGCGACGTTGTGGGGGGCAGATTAGGGTTTAATAAATATAATATAGGGGTCAGCGGTATTAGGGGCAGCAGATTAGGGGTAAATAGCTATAATGTAGGTGGCGGCGCTTTTCGGTCGGCAGATTAGGGGTTAATTATTGTAGGTAGTTGGCGGCGACGTTGTGGGGGGCAGATTAGGGGTTAATAAATATAATACAGGGGTCGGTGGTGTTAGGGGCAGCAGATTAGGGGTACATAAGTATAACGTAGGTGGCGGTCGGCAGATTAGGGGTTAAAAAATTTTTATCGAGTGGCGGCGATGTGGGGGGACCTCGGTTTAGGGGTACATAGGTAGTTTATGGGTGTTAGTGTACTTTAGAGTACAGTAGTTAATAGCTTTATGAACCGGTGTTAGCCCAGAAAGCTCTTAACTACTGACTTTTTTCTGCGGCTGTAGTTTTGTCGTTAGATTTCTAACGCTCACTTCAGACACGACTCTAAATACCGGAGTTAGAAAGATCCCATTGAAAAGATAGGATACGCAAATGACGTAAGGGGATCTGCGGTATGGAAAAGTCGCGGCTGAAAAGTGAGCGTTAGACCCTTTTTTGAGTGACTCCAAATACCGGAGTTAGCCTTAAACCAGCGTTAGGAGCCTCTAACGCTGGTTTTCACGGCTAACGCCAAACTCCAAATCTAGGCCTTAGATAGCTACAATGTAATTAATAATTACATTGTAGCTATTTTAGGGTTTATATTTATTTTACAGGTAACTTGGTATTTATTTTAACTAGGTACAATAGCTATTGAATAGTTAATAACTATTTAATAGCTACCTAGTTAAAATAATTACCAATTTACCTGTAAAATAAATCCTAACCTAAGTTACAAATACACCTACACTATCAATAAATTAAATAAACTACAAATGTCTAAACTAAAATACAATTAAATAAACTAAACTAAATTACAAAAACAAACAAACACTAAATTACAAAAAATAAAAAAAGATTACAAGATTTTTAATCTAATTACACCTATTCTAAGCCCCCTAATAAAATAATAAAATCCCCAAAATAAAAAAATTTCCCTACCCTATTCTAAATTAAAAAAGTTAACAGCTCTTTTACCTTACCAGCCCTTAAAAGGGCCTTTTGTGGGGCATGCCCCAAAGAAAACAGCTCTTTTGCCTGTAAAAAAAAACCACAATACCACCCCCCAACATTACAACCCACCACCCACATACCCCTATTCTAAACCCACCCAAACCCCCCTTAAAAAAACCTAACACTACCCCCCTGAAGATCTCCCTACCTTGTATTCACCCAGTCGGGCAGAACTCTTCATCCGATCCTGGTGATGTCTTCAATCAAGCAGCAGAGAAGTCTTCTTCCATCCGGGTGATGTCTTCAAGCAAGAGGCAGAGAAGTCTTCTTCCATCTGGCGATGTCTTCAAGCAAAGCGGCATCTTCAATCTTCTTTGTTCGCTCCTCTGTGGCGGAGCATCCATCCGGCACGACGACTGAACGAGGAATGAGGTACCTTTAAATTACGTCATCCAAGATGGCGTCCGTTGAATTCCGATTGGCTGAATCAGCCAATCAGATTCAAGTTCAATCCGATTGGCTGATTGAATCAGCCAATCGGATTGAACTTGAATCTGATTGGCTGATTCAATCAGCCAATCAGATATTTCTACCTTAATTCCAATTGGCTGATAGAATCCAATCAGCCAATCGGAATTCGACGGACGCCATCTTGGATGACGTCATTTAAAGGTACCTCATTCCTCGTTCAGTCGTCGTGCCGGATGGATGCTCCGCGGCGGAGGAGCGAAGAAAGAAGATTGAAGATGCCGCTTTGCTTGAAGACATCGCCGGATGGAAGAAGACTTCTCTGCCGCTTGCTTGAAGACATCGCCCGGATGGAAGAAGACTTCTCTGCCGCTTGCTTGAAGACATCACCCGGATGGAAGAAGACTTCTCTGCCACTTGATTGAAGACATTGCCCGGATTGGATGAAGAGTTCTGCCCGGCTGGAAGAAGACAAGGTAGGGAGATCTTCAGGGGGGAAGTGTTAGGTTTTTTTAAGGGGGGTTTGGGTGGGTTTAGAATAGGGGTATGTGGGTGGTGGGTTGTAATGTTGGGGGGTGGTATTGTGTTTTTTTACAGGCAAAAGAGCTGTTTTCTTTGGGGCATTAGGGATGTTAGAGTAGATAGGGTTATTATACTTAATATATATATATAATATAATAACGATATTAACTATATTAACCCTAATATAATTAGGGTTAATATAGTTAATATATATATAATATAATAACTATATTAACTATATTAACCCTAATATAATTAGGGTTAATATAGTTAATATAGCTGGCGGCGGTGTAGGGGGATTAGATTAGGGGTTAATGTGTTTAATATAGGTGGCGGCGATGTAGGGGGATTAGATTAGGGGTTAATGTGTTTAATATAGGTGGCGGCGGTGTAGGGGGATTAAATTAGGGGTTAATATTTTTAAAATTGATGGTGGCGGGGTAGGAGCTCACTTTAGGGGTAGGTAAGGTAGATGGCGGCGGTGTAAGGGGCTCACTTTAGGGGGTAGGTAAGGTAGATGGGGGGTTATAGATTAAATATAGCTGGCGGCGGGGTCCAGAAGCGGCGGTTTAGGGGTTAATACATTTTTTATTGTTAGGATAGTGAGGGGGGATAGCGGATAGAGGGTTAGACGTGTCGGGCTATGTTTGGGAGGCGTGTTAGACAGTACGGGTGATTTCATAACTTAGTCAGGTTTTGTAGGCGCCGGCAGTTTCTAAAGTGTCGTAAGTCACTGGCGACTCCAGAAATTTGTACTTACGCAGATTTCTGGACATCGCTGGTTTGTCAGACTTACGGTACTTTAGCATCTGACGGCACCGTATATGGGATAGCTCGAGTTGCGAGCTGAAACTATGGGCGGTGGGGGTTCCCTTGCTTGTGCCGCAAACTACGATCTATATCGGATCGCGCCCCTGGTGTTTAGTGTCCCTTAAGTTTTATCTCCACTAAATGTTTCATAGAAAGACAAATTATTAAGTGCTTCTAAACTATTAAATACATTTTAATACACAAAATCTTAAAACATCATGTACTTATTGAGAAAAAAAAATCCTGTCTTTTGTTTTATACATTTCGTCCTTGAATGAGAAAAAAAAGAAAATACAACTCTTCCTCGAATGGAGAAAAAAAACTAGGGGGAAAATTAAACATTTTATTTAGATTACTTGTACCTGAAACCTGGGCCTGCTCTGGTGATTCAAAGGTGAAAAAAGAACTTCCTGATTTGATCTTTAACTTGGCTGAATAGAGTAATTAAAACATTCTACCCTCCTCCACCAATCTAGAACAGATACTGGAAAATTATCTTATTTTTGCAGATGTTTCAAATAAAAAGTCCTGCAATAACAGAAGCTTTAATACCCTTAAAAGACAGTTGGCACTTCTTCCTATAAGCCCTTAAAATTTCTTGAAAGTTCAACATCTTCACAATACCTAGACATGGTCTCTTTAATACTTGATCAGTTATTGCAGACTCCCTGCCCACCCTATGGTCTCTTTCCACTGTAAATAGAGTCTTGTCATACTTTAAATCCAAGGGATTGGGGAGGGTATTTTCCTCAAAACCCACTAAATCCTCTGACTTGATTACTTCTGGAAGACCAATTATCCTTAGATTATAACATCTGGTGTGATTCTTTATGTCCTCCAGTTTGTCAGATAAAAAGTTGTTTTTGTTTTTGTTTGCCTTCATAATTTGACACTCTTTGTTCTATTTCAGTTAACCTTTTAGAGTGTAATTTTAACAAATTAATTACTGTGTCCAGTCTTGTACGTATTTCTTCAAGCTTAGTGAGAATTAGTGAAGACATCTGTAGGGCTATATTTACTTGCTTCAGCTGAATCCCCACTTTTTACCTCAGAATTTTTTTTATTTGGAACATTCATTCCTTTAGCTAGTTTTTTTTCCTCATAATTCTTAATTTTAGGGGACATTTAAGCTGAGTTTAGAGATTTATCCATGAACAACCCACTTATTAATTTAGTAGCATACACCACACAAGTGTGTTCATATATCTAATTCTTAGGGGCCAATTTATCAAGCTCCGTATGAAGCTTGATGCCCCTGTTTCTGCGCGAGCCTTCAGGCTCACTGGAAACAGCAGTTATGAAGCAGCATTCTAAAGACCGCTGCTTCATAACTTGTCCGCCTGCTTTGAGGCCGCGGACAGAAATCAACCCGATCGAATACGATCGAGTTGACTGACATCCCCTGCAAGCGGCCGATTGGCCGCGAATCTGCAGGGGGCGGCATTGCACCAGCAGTTCACAACTGCTGGTGCAAATAAATGCCGACAGCATACGCTGTCGGCATTTATCGATGTGCAGCGGACATGATACGCTACATCGTATCATGTCCGCTCGCACTATGATAAATCTACCCCATAGACTTAAATAAGATTTAAGCTGACAATAGATATTTATCCATGAATAACAGACTTTAAACTTTAGTAGCATACACCAGACATGAATGTTCACTTATCTATTTTCTCATCCCAGATTTTTTTTTTTAAATCAAAACAGATCTCCAAGCCTGGTTTTAATTGTATATTAGCCCAACAACAAAAAGTCCTCTGCCAGTAGTCTGAAAACACTCTTTACACAATCTTTACACACGTTTATCTTTATTCTTTTCTTATTTAGCTTAAATAAAGAATAAGAAAGTTCATACCTCCGGCTCTATGTAGAGACAATTTCTCCCTGCACAGTCTCCCAGATATGGTTCCCTTATTTTTCTTTGGGGAGCAGGCCTCTTTCATTTTTGGGGGTGAAGTACTTGCTTCTGACTTGTGAGTATAACCAGGTGGGAGACTCACTTCCTCTCCTAAGTGTTCCCTCCACCTGGATTGAAGTTTCGCATGGGCCACCTTCTCTGAGGCAAATAGAGTGATCTCCTGGCAGCTGGAAGTCTCCACGCAGCAATGCAGTATCACTGATGGGGCTCCGAGATGCCAGCCAACCTGGTTCACTAGTACTGCAGGCAAAAGCTCTTCCTCCTTGAATTATGCAATGTGCAACCATGTGCACCTGCGTCTGCTAAACACACACCCTTCTCATTCCATGTATGGGTATGTTATTAGTTTTGTTAAGTAGAAGACTGCTAATTGCAGCTGCACACCACACTTCTAAAAAGAGTTTTTTAGACAAGTTTTGGCAAAGGGTCCAGGGGTCATTTATTATGGCTTAACTTACTGAATTCTTAAAATGTACCCCCATAACAATATATATATTAAAGAAGACAACCAAGGGTATTGATCTATGGCCATTTTGTAATATTTTATGGCACCATTTGGCACTCAGATGTATGCCAAATATGATCATAAATAAAATATCAATATTTTTTTTTAAACTTTGTTTTCACTGAAATTATTTACACACAACTTGTGCAGTCATAAGACAAATGGTTGTAAAAGCTTCTATAGGATCCACTGTGTACAGAATTATCAGACATGCATGAGTTTGTCATTGTTTTGGTTAATAGAAGGCCATTATTTGCAGCTATGCACCACACTTCTAAAAAATGATTTTAGATACATTAGGGCAATGGGTTCAGAGCCCATTTGGTATATCATAACTGCCTGAATTTTACCTCAAAACTATGTTCCATGTAGACAACCCAAGTGTTCAGGAATTAATCAGTGGTCACCAGTCACTCAGTTGTCACTCAGTGGTCACACTTTGGACATCAGTCACTCAGTGATCATGGAGTAAACACCAGCCACTCAATGGTCACTTAGTGATCACAAGTTATTCAGTGGGCACTCTGTGATCACCGGTCACTAAGTGATTACTCATTGATGAGTGATCTCTCAGTGGTCACTCAGTCACTGGTCTTACAGTGGTCAAAGGTCTTTCAGAGGTCACTTACTGGTCACTCGGTCACTTTAATACATATCAATTGTCTTTTTAGTATAGACCGGAATATCCAATATGCATGAAAAATATTGAACTGTAGTAAAGTGATTATATCTGTTGATTTTATATGCAAATTTGTTATCATCTCTTTTTTTGTATCCTATTATCTAAAAAAAAAAAAAATCAGAATATATTACAGTAAGTTTTAAATCCCCCACAAGCATTATTAATAGACTCCACAAAAGTTAATAAGGGTAATAATATAGCAATCTAAGCCATACGGAGCTTGATACATATGCCCCAGAGAGAGTATTACATTTTAAATAACTTACAATTTAAATCTATTATCAAATGTACTAAATTATCTTGATATTCTTTGTTGAAACAGTGCACTACAGCTAACTCTTAGTGTATAATTGCTCCTTAGCCTGCCTAAGTATGTTCTTCAACAAAGGATACCAAAAGAACATTGTATACTAGAAAAAAATAAGTAAAACAGAATAAGTAAAATAGAAAAAAATTGCATTATCTATTTGAAAGTTTTATTTTGACTTTACTGTCCCTTTAAACATATCATTTTATTAGTTCCTTGACAGACTGCTAGTGTGAAGCAATTTAAAAATTTGCATACATATTGCAAGTGTTGCGTTATATTGTGTTTTCACAATTGCGAAAACTCTGCTAGAGTTAAGATTTTTGCTCTAGTTGTGTTGCCCTTGTATTAAAAGTAAAAAAAAAAAACGTATTTTGCGCAAGCGGTAGTAGCCCGGCTAGCGCAAAAATTTGATCATCAAGGGAGGCCATTAAGAAGGGATGTTCTGATCAACCAGTGGCACGTCACTTTGCCCAACAGAAACACAGTTTCTTCAGCTTAAGAACCATGATCATAGATCACTTACCACCTCTGACTAGGGTAGGTGACCACGGCAGAGTTCTACTCCAACGCGAGACAAAATGGATCTATATCTTAGATACAGTAGAACCTAAGGGTCTCAACATACAATTGGATTATGGCCCCTTCATAGGATGATCACTGATATCATATGTGACTGGCATTATTGTGCTGCTCTTCTTTCACTTATACCCAGACATGTCTTTCATTCAATCTAACTGATTCCAGTGATCTAACTTCTCTGTAAGACCTATATGTACAGGTTTTGCACCTAGCGCATATATATATATATATATATATATATTTTTTTTTTTTTTTTTTGTTCCACTTGAATCGTGTCCATTGTGTACAGTGAACTTCTAACATCTGTCAGTATCGCTGCAGTCTTACACAGAGATGCTCTTGCTACCTCCTACTTCACACACAGCATCAGATATGCTAATTAGCCATGTGCTAGGTCCCAACTCGGATATCTACATCGATGACGGTGCTGGTTGCACCAATGATAGATTGCCACATATATACCGGAAGGGGCGTGGCCTAAGTGACGTGCTAACAGGCATTTAAGCTACATAGAGAATATTTAAGGCTGCAGTGGCATCATGTTTTTAACTCGTTTTTTGGATGTCAGGCTATGCCATCTGCCTGATGAACTGCTGATCCATTTGATAAAGGTGCCAGTCAGGCACCGAAACATCATGGGACCTTTTTATCATTGAAATTCTTCAATAAATGCTAAGTTTTACTACAAATCCAGTGAGTGCTGTCTTATTACTGGACTGTGTATGCTTCTGACATAGCACCCTGGTGGATATCTCTCAAGACTTGAGATTTGGAGTGCAGGCCCTTATATGCTACACTATACTGTATATATATATATATAAATTCATTCATACATACAAATACATATTTAGCAATGTATCTGTATGTAACTCTATGTCAAAGTACTTTAGTGGCTTTTTTTTTCCTATCATTTCATATCTTTGAGCCTTTATAACTTTTTGGTGCAATATTTTTTTAAAAATCATTTTTATTAGATGGTGTTATTATGAGTGTAACTGTACTTTGTAATGTATTTTTGAAGTGTTTTGTGTATCTTTTTAGTTTCGGAAAACAGTTAACCACAGCTCTGAGATTGCGGTAAGAATTGTAGCATACATTTTGCACAACTTGTAATATAAGCGCAACTAAAACGGATCGCGAAAAAACACAATATTAATTGTGCAAAAATGTTTGTGCCTCACTTGTAATCTAGCCTTTAAAGGGTAAACTCTACCTGCAATTGTGACCCATGAAGATTTCTAAAAAGGCTGCACCCTTTGTTTTTCTCAAGCAATGCTGCATGAATTTCTATTTAACCATCCTAAACCCACACTAGCTGCTATTTTCCTATTGAGCCTATGAAAGGACTTACTGCTTGCTTTAACAACCAAGATGGCTGCTTTTTAACCATGGCTGACTGCTGGAACAGACAAATATCGCCCATTAATTCCATACTCCACATTTAAGTCAAGTGATAAGATAAAGAGTAATGTCTACGGAGTAGAACCGTGTAACTTTGATGTAAGAATTAAGCCCGGCAGTCCTAAAATGATGAAGTACATGGCGGAGGGCTAGTAACAGCCTGGATCTTCATCTGCCCCCAGCATATTCCTGATAAGTCAGGCTACCCAGCCATTTGTGCTGTAGAACAACAAACTTTAGAATATATTTGGAGTGAACGGAGAACACAGGTAAAGCGGCTAAGATGGTGGCGGTGGCGGATTGGGAGAAGAAAGTGAGGCTTGCAATTGAACTGTGCTTTCAAAGACTTGAACTAACTCTAATAACTGAGATACCCTCTTTATCTACTCTGGCAATGCAACATGTACCAACCTCAAAGCTGTTTGACTCCGAGCAATTGACATCAGACAATATTATAATGGCCCCGAGACGCAGTTAAATCAGCTCAATACACAGAGTCCTAATATACCGGACCTCCCTACATCTGCATTAGCCATCCATAATGGGGACAGTGCTTTCTATGGGGAGTGTCCATTTTAGAGTGACCCATCTGGTTTAGATGAACCTGCAAGGAAGACGCTTCTAATATATGCATTTGAGGCTTAGTTACCATCTCTCTCATGTTGTGGGAAGGATATGCGGGACAGAGAAAACAACCATGAGGCATTTAGATCAATATGCCACAGCTGAGCTACTTCTACACCCATGGGGTTATAAGGACTTTAAACGGATCCCACATATTAACAGACTGTCACCGAGAGCAAGGAAATATATGTACATGAGTGTGGAGAGACAAAAGAAAGGCACCATCTCGAAAATTGTGCACTCCCCAATTGACTATCCACTCTTTCAGACTGCATTACAGTCAAAATGCCTAATGTCTCGAAACCCCATATACAGGCGGTTTCTACTGATCTCGACTTTGTGTTGCATCTTAGTACTCTATTACATAGTTAGGGTTTGAAAATGATATAGTCCCTAAGCTAAGGAAATATGATGGTGCAGAGTGATCAGAACAAAACCTGACAAACAATAAAGATAAAAAAGATTATTAACACCATATATATTTGGGTTGGCTAGATACGAAGTGTGATTGAGTAGTTCTGTAGAGAATATGTCAAAGGATACTTCTATCGATATGATTTAATTATATTGATAATATATAGCCTATGCATTTTCCTCTACCTTATTATGTGAATATGTTGCCTTTCTGCTCAATGCAAAATCATATATACAGTAACTGGGATATACTCCCTTATCCCCCCTCAGATTTTGATGTATTGCATTAGGGCTCAAAATTCATAGATACAGATTTAATGCCAACAAGGTAGATTATTCCAAGATTGTATAAATTATGTAAACTATCATAAGTCTATACCCACTATATCCTCAGCTACCCTTTAAACTCTTGGTTGCCAAATGTTCAAAATCTTTAGTAAACATTTTGTTTGTGTTTTTCTCTTATCAGAAGTGACTATCTTAGTTAATTACATATTAGTCCAGCATTCCACAACAACAGCACTTTTGCTGACTCCAGTCTGAGGTAGAGGAAAGTTTATATGTTGTATGAATTTTCACTTGGCCTTTTATGCAATACTTTTTACTACAAATCACTTTACTACTCAGTTATTACCTTTAAGTAGCCAGATGGCACTTTGTTTTTTTAGATACATACGGCTAGATTTAGAGTTTTGTCGGTAACGACCCGCGTAGCTAACGCTGGCTTTTTTCTGGCCGCATCTTTAAAATAACTCTGGTATTGAGAGTCCACAGAATGGCTGCGTTAGGCTCCAAAAAAGGAGCGTAGAGCATATTTAACGCAACTTCAACTCTCGATACCAGAGTTGCTTACGGACGTGGCCAGCTTCAAAAACGTGCTCGTGCACGATTCCCTCATAGGAAACAATGGGGCTGTTTGAGCTGAAAAAAAACCTAACACCTGCAAAAATGCCGCGTTCAGCTCCTAACGCAGCCCCATTGTTTGCTATGGGGAAACACTTCCTACGTCTGCACCTAACACTCTAACATGTACCCCGAGTCTAAACACCCCTAACCTTACACTTATTAACCCCTATTCTGCCGCCCCCTCTATCGCTGACCCCTGCATATTATAATTAACCCCTAATCTGCCGCTCCGTAAACCGCCGATACTTACATTATCCCTATGTACCCCTAATCTGCTGCCCCTAACACCGCCGACCCCTATATTATATTTATTAACCCCTAATCTGCCCCCCACAACGTCGCCTCCACCTGCCTACACTTATTAACCCCTAATCTGCCGAGCGGACCGCACCGCTATTATAATAAAGTTATTAACCCCTAATCCGCCTCACTAACCCCATAATAAATAGTATTAACCCCTAATCTGCCCTCCCTAACATCGCCGACACCTAACTTCAAACATTAACCCCTAATCTGCCGACTGGAGCTCACTGCTATTCTAATAAATGGATTAACCCCTAAAGCTAAGTCTAACCCTAACCCTAACACCCCCCTAAGTTAAATATAATTTAAATCTAACAAAATAAATTAACTCTTATTAAATAAATTATTCCTATTTAAAGCTAAATACTTACCTGAAAAATAAATCCTAATATAGCTACAATATAAATTATATTTATATTATAGCTATTTTAGGATTTATATTTATTTTACAGGTAACTTTGTATTTATTTTAACCAGGTACAATAGCTAAAATAGTTAAAATAATTACAAAATTACCTGTAAAATAAATCCTAACCTGTTACAATTAAACCTAACACTACACTATCAATAAATTAATTAAATAAAATACCTACAATTACCTACAATTAAACCTAACACTACACTATCAATACATTAATTAAATACAATATCTACAAATAAATACAATGAAATAAACTAACTAAAGTAAAAAAAATAAAAAAGAACTAAGTCACAAAAAATAAAAAAATATTTACAAACATCAGAAAAATATTACAACAATTTTAAACTAATTACACCTACTCTAAGCCCCCTAATAAAATAACAAAGACCCCCAAAATAAAAAAAATGCCCTACCCTATTCTAAATTACTAAAGTTCAAAGCTCTTTTACCTTACCAGCCCTGAACAGGGCCCTTTGCGGGGCATGCCCCAAAGAATTCAGCTCTTTTGCCTGTAAAAAAAACACATACAATACCCCCCCAACATTACAACCCACCACCCACATACCCCTAATCTAACCCAACCCCCCCTTAAATAAACCTAACACTAAGCCCCTGAAGATCTTCCTACCTTATCTTCACCATACCAGGTTCACCGATCGATCCAGAAGAGCTCCTCCGATGTCCTGATCCAAGCCCAAGCGGGGGGCTGAAGATGTCCATGATCCGGCTGAAGTCATCATCCAAGCGGGAGCTGAAGAGGTCCATGATCCGGCTGAAGTCATCATCCAAGCGGGAGCTGAAGAGGTCCATGATCCGGCTGAAGTCTTCTATCAACGGCATCTTCAATCTTCTTTCTTCCGGATCCATCTTGCAGACCTCCGACACGGAACATCCTGCTGGCCCGACGGACTACCGACGAATGAAGGCTCCTTTAAGGGACGTCATCCAAGATGGCGTCCCTCGAATTCCGATTGGCTGATAGGATTCTATCAGCCAATCGGAATTAAGGTAGGAAAATTCTTATTGGCTGATGGAATCAGCCAATCAGAATCAAGTTCAATCCGATTGGCTGATCCGATCAGCCAATCAGATTGAGCTCGCATTCTATTGGCTGTTCCGATCAGCCAATAGAATGCGAGCTCAATCTGATTGGCTGATCGGATCGGCCAACCAGATTGAACTTGATTCTGATTGGCTGATTCCATCAGCCAATCAGAATTTTCCTACCTTAATTCCGATTGGCTGATAGAATCCTATCAGCCAATCGGAATTCGAGGGACGCCATCTTGGATGACGTCCCTTAAAGGAACCTTCATTCGTCGGTAGTCCGTCGGGCCAGCAGGATGTTCCGCGTCAGAGGTCTGCAAGATGGATCCGGAAGAAAGAAGATTGAAGATGCCGTTGATAGAAGACTTCAGCCGGATCATGGACCTATTCAGCTCCCGCTTGGATGATGACTTCAGCCGGATCATGGACCTCTTCAGCTCCCGCTTGGATGATGACTTCAGCCGGAGCATGGACATCTTCAGCCCCCCGCTTGGGCTTGGATCAGGACATCGGAGGAGCTCTTCTGGATCGATCGGTGAACCTGGTATGGTGAAGATAAGGTAGGAAGATCTTCAGGGGCTTAGTGTTAGGTTTATTTAAGGGGGGTTTGGGTTAGATTAGGGGTATGTGGGTGGTGGGTTGTAATGTTGGGGGGGGTATTGTATGTGTTTTTTTACAGGCAAAAGAGCTGAATTCTTTGGGGCATGCCCCGCAAAGGGCCCTGTTCAGGGCTGGTAAGGTAAAAGAGCTTTGAACTTTAGTAATTTAGAATAGGGTAGGGCATTTTTTTATTTTGGGGGTCTTTGTTATTTTATTAGGGGGCTTAGAGTAGGTGTAATTAGTTTAAAATTGTTGTAATATTTTTCCTATATTAGGATTTATTTTACAGGTAAGTATTTAGCTTTAAATAGGAATAATTTATTTAATAAGAGTTAATTTATTTTGTTAGATTTAAATTATATTTAACTTAGGGGGGGTGTTAGTTTTAGGGTTAGACTTAGCTTTAGGGGTTAATACATTTATTAGAATAGCGGTGAGCTCCAGTCGGCAGATTAGGGGTTAATGTTTGAAGTTAGGTGTCGGCGATGTTAGGGAGGGCAGATTAGGGGTTAATACTATTTATTATAGGGTTAGTGAGGCGGATTAGGGGTTAATAACTTTATTATAATAGCGGTGCGGTCCGATCGGCAGATTAGGGGTTAATAAGTGTAGGTAGGTGGAGGCAACGTTGTGGGGGGCAGATTTGGGGTTAATAAATATAATATAGGGGTCGGCGGTGTTAGGGGCAGCAGATTAGGGGTACATAAGGATAACGTAGGTGGTGGTCGGCAGATTAGGGGTTAAAAAAATTTAATTGAGTGACGGCGATGTGGGAGGACCTCGGTTTAGGGGTACATAGGTAGTTTATGGGTGTTAGTGTACTTTAGAGCACAGTAGTTAAGAGCTTTATAAACCGGCGTTAGCCCAAAAAGCTCTTAACTACTGACTTTTTTCTGCGGCTGGAGTTTTGTCGTTAGATTTCTAACGCTCACTTCAGACACGACTCTAAATACCGGAGTTAGAAAGATCCCATTGAAAAGATAGGATACGCAATTGACGTAAGGGGATCTGCGGTATGGAAAAGTCGCGGCTGAAAAGTGAGCGTTAGACCCTTTCCTGACTGACTCCAAATACCGGCGGTAGCCTAAAACCAGCGTTAGGAGCCTCTAACGCTGGTTTTCACGGCTACCGCCAAATTCTAAATCTAGGCCTAAGTTCCTTTACTTTTAATTTCTTGATATCCATAGTGGTTCTTTGATGCTAATGTATATATATTGAGCATATGACATATGACTGTAATACAATAATAATAGCATTATCATACGGCTAGATTACGAGTCTTACGTTATGAGTAAAAAAGCAGCGTTAAGCCTCATAACGCAGCTTGTTTCCTACTGCTGGTATTAGTCTAGGGTTTTTTTTTATTTTGGGGGGCTTTTTTATTTTGATAGGGCGATTAGATTAGATGTAATTAGTTTAAATATCTTGCAATTAGTTTTTTATTTTCTGTAATTTAGTGTTTTTTTTGTAATTTAGCTAATTGTATTTAATTTATTTTATTGTATTTAATTTAGGTAATTTATTTAATTGTAGTTTAGGTGTTAGTGTAACTTAGGTTAGGTTTTATTTTACAGGTAAATTACAGGTAACACTACACTACAATTAAATAAATTACCTAAATTAAATACAATTAAATACAATTAAATAAATTAAATACAATTAGCTAAATTACAAAAAAAACAAACACTAATATACAGAAAATAAAAAACTAATTGCAAGATATTTAAAATAATTACATCTAATCTAAACTAATTACATCTAATCTAATAGCCCTATCAAAATAAAAAAGCCAACCGAAAAAAAAAAAAACCTAGCCTAAACTAAACTACCAATAGCCCTTAAAAGGGCTTTTGTGAGCATTGCCCAAAAGAAATCAGCTCTTTTACCTGAAAAAAAAATACAAACAACCCCCCAACAGTAAAACCCACCACCCACACAACCAACCCCCCAAATAAAACCCTAACTAAAAAAACCTAAGCTCTTCATTGCCCTGAAAAGGGCATTTAGCTCTATTACGGCCCAAAGCCCTAAACTAAAATAAAAACCCACCCAATAAACCCTTAAAAAACCTAACACTAACCCCTGAAGATCCACTTACAGTTTTGAAAATCCGACATCCATCCTAAACGAAGCCGGGAGAAGTTCTCAACGAAGCCGGGAGAAGTTTTTATCCATGCCGGGAGAAGTGGTCCTCCAGACGGGCAGAAGTCTTCATCCAGATGACATCTTCTATCTTCATCCATCCGGCGCAGAGCCGGTCCATTTTCAAGACATTCAATGCAGAGTATCCTCTTCTTCCGACGACTACCCGACGAATGAAGGTTCCTTTAAGTGACATCATCTAAGATGGCGTCCCTTAGATTCCGATTGGCTAATAGAATACTAGAAGATGCCGTCTGGATGAAGACTTCTGCCCATCTGGAGGACCACTTCTCCCGACTTGGATGAAGACTTCTCCCAGCTTCATTGAGGACTTCTCCCGGCTTCGTTGAGGATGGATATCGGATCTTCAAAACTGTAAGTGGATCTTCAGGGGTTAATGTTAGGTTTTTTTAAGGGTTTATTGGGTGGGTTTTATTTTTAGGTTAGGGCTTTGGGCCGCAATAGAGCTAAATGCCCTTTTTAAGGCAATGCCCATCCAAATGCCCTTTTCAGGGCAATGGGGATCTTAGGTGTTTAAAGTTAGGGTTTTATTTGAGGGGGTTGGTTGTGTGGGTGGTGGTTTTTACTGTTGGGGGGGTTGTTTGTATTTTTTTTTCAGGTAAAAGAGCTGATTTATTTGGGGCAATGCCCTGCAAAGGCCCTTTTAAGGGCTATTGGTAGTTTAGTTTAGGCTAGTTGCTTTTTTATTTTGGGGGGGCTTTTTAATTTTTATAGGGCTATTAGATTAGATGTAATTAGTTTAAATATCTTGCAATTAGTTTTTTATTTTCTGTAATTTAGTGTTTTTTTTTGTAATTTAGCTAATTGTATTTAATTTATTTTATTGTATTTAATTTAGGTAATTTATTTAATTATAGTGTAGTGTTAGGTGTTAGTGTAACTTAGGTTAGGTTTTATTTTACAGGTAAATTTGTATTTATTTTAGCTAGGGAGTTATTAAATAGTTAATAACTATTTAGTAACTATTCTACCTAGTTAAAATAAATACAAACTTGCCTGTGAAATTAAAATAAAACCTAAGCTAGCTACAATGTAACTATTAGTTATACTGTAGCTACCTTAGTGTTTATTTTACAGGTAAGTATTTATTTTTAAATAGGAATTATTTAGTTAATAAAAGTAATTTTTATTTAGATTTATTTTAATTATATTTAAGTTAGGGGGTGTTAGGGTTAGACTTAGATTTAGGGGTCAATAAATTTAGTATAGTGGCGGCGACGTTGGTGGCGGCAGATTAGGGGATAATAAATGTAGGTAGGTGGTGGCGTTGTTAGGAGGGGCAGATTAGGGGTTAATACTATTTAACTTTCTTTGTGTTTGTGATGCGGGAGTGCAGCAGTTTAGGGGTTAATATGTTTCTTATAGTGGCGGCGATGTCTGGAGCAGCAGATTAGGGGTTATTCAGTGTAAGATTAGGGGTGTTTAGACTCGGGTTCATGTTAGGGTGTTAGGTGTAAACATAACTTTTGTTTCCCCATAGGAATCAATGGGGCTGCGTTATGGAGCTTTGCGCTGCTTTATTGCAGGTGTTAGACTTTTTCTCAGCCGGCTCTCCCCATTGATGTCTATGGGAAAATCATGCACAAGCACGTACAACCAGCTCACCGCTGACTTAAGCAGCGCTGGTATTGGAGTGCGGTATGGAGCACAAGTTTGCTCTACGCTCACTTCTTGTCTTTTAACGCCGGGTTTGTAAAAACCTATAATACCAGCGCTGTAGTAAAGTGAGCGGTGAGAATAACGTGCAAGTTAGCACCGCACCCCTCATAACGTAAAACTCGTAATCTGGCCGTAAGTTAGTAAGTTATGTCAAGGGCAGAAGGGGTTGCAAAGTAATCATATATTGTATTTTGAATTTCATACATAGCTTTATTTTATCTAGCAAGCATATTCTTAGGGTAGACCCATTTGTAGAGATGCTTTTTGTCTCATTGTTGCTTTAGGGTGTCCCTCCATTGAGATAGTATAGTTGTGACCCCGCTGTCAGCGGCCAAGACATTGGGGTGTGTAACTATAGGACCTGACACTCTGTTTACATATTACTATAGCCTCAGAGATTCAATAATAGTTGAAAGAGACCAATGGCACTACTAAAGTAAGATGGACCTAAATACCCAATAACTCACTACTAGGTTTGGCAGGGTGTGGGTGCTGTGTATAGTTAACTTAGATACAACAAGAAAGAGAAAAGTATACACTTGTAGCACTCCTAGGTCAGGAAGTAAATAAAGTATAAATCAATATCACTGGCTATTCCCACAGGAATAGATAGAAAGAGAACAAGATTAATTAAACTACTTAAAATATAACTTTTATTGGGTTAAATTAAAATAGGATGAACAATTAAAAACATTCTTAGTTACCGACTGTGGTGTATAGAGATATGTCCAAAATGGTAATACTTAATGTGTTTAATGTTGAAAACACTGATCTCTATCGGAATATAGTAGATCCAAGCGTATGTAAGAAGGGGCACAAAATGTATGGTATTGGAATATAAATAATCCCACTTAGTGATATACTAGTGAGACCAAGTAATGTTTCTGTAAAGGGTAAACCAATATTGGTAAAAGGTTAATACCTAATTACAATACAGAATAATATTCCAAATTTGGTTAGCGATAACAAAAGCAATTAGCTAGAATGAGGTATGCAGAAATGTGTAACCAACTGGGATACAAATAACTTAACAATAACGGTTCAACTCCTGGTTAGTAATGCATTGCTGTACCCACTTGCAGATGGCTTGTGATGCCTACTGATTAATCTACAATAATCTGCTCCACTGCGATTCTGTTAAATCAGCTGTCTGTATTGCTGCTGTATTACGATTACAAGTAACGAGTGTATAGTACAGTAGTTGCGTTTACACTATTGGTGAGTGATACAATTAAGTCATAGTAAACAGTTATGTATATCTCCCCAAATTCTTGTCTAATTGTGTGTTTAGAAAAATTGTTACTTAATGTTAATACGAGCACAGTAACAGGGGGTACTTAATGTATACGGTCTACTAAGTATACGGTCTACTGAGATAGCAACTGACGTGTGAAAAAGGAGTTACTACTAGCTCACGTAGATGTCAGCATAACTGCAGTAAATGGCAAATTAACTTATTCTATATAAATAGATATATTGCTCAATGCTGGCTTGATGCTAGTGTACTCCACAGTAGTATGAGGTACTTAGTATATACGTTAAGTTTCAACGGCACCTAGAATTTGTAAAGGAGAGTTGATGCTAGCTCACATTGTTATCATTGTAGCTGCCGTTTGTATCAAGATCTTCTTTGGCTGTGCAAAAATTTGTTGCAATTGCGTTGAGGTAAACGGTTATATATGTCTCACCAAGTCTTAACTATATCTGTGTAACAGTTGTTACGTGATATTAGTGTGAGTATAGTAACACAAAATACTTAATAGAGTTAATGCTAGCTCACACTGTTATTAGCATAGCTGCAGTGTGTAGTTGATTCTCTTGTACTGTTTAGAGATTTGTTGTTTAAGGCTGACTTGATGTTAGTGTACTCCACAGTAACATAAGGTGCTTGATGTATATAATACTTAAACAGTAACTTAATCTGTGAGAAAGATTTATGCCTACTAGGTCATATCGTTATCGGCGTAGCTGCAATTTGTTACAAGATGTTTGTACTATTTGACGATTTGTTACTGAATGCTGATTTAATAATAACGTAATACACAGTGACTATTGTTATTAGGTGTATATAATCTATTGAACACCACCATAGTTTGTTAAGAGGGGTTGAATATTAAATCATATTGTTGTCAGTGTCACTGTAGTTAGTAACGGGTTATCATGTTCTATTTTGAGGAATTGTTACTTAGTGTTGAATTAATGCTAACGTAATACACGTTAACTTGTGGTGTTTGGTGTAAACAAACAACTTAAACCGTAGCTCAAGTTATAAAGAGGAGTTGATATTAAATTATATAGTTATCTGCATAGCTGCAGTTTGTAACAAGTTACCTCCCACATACAACAATGTCTGCTCATTCAAGCATTTGCTAAGAAGCAGTTATACGCTGGACTGGTTCATAATACTGGATCAGTGATTTACCAAGTAATTTACCAAGTATTAGGTTATTCGGTAGAAGGACTACAGTAAATGTCGGTAGCTTAAGGCTTTCTAAAAACACAGGAGCTCCTAGGACTCCTCACCATTGCCCTATCGTCCCTAACCTCAGAGATGTATGCCCTTTCTTTTAACCTTAACAATTATAATTCCGAGCTACCTATCTAGACCCTAGACTCTCAAGGATAATTTTTCATTTTATTTCATATGGACAGCAACTATCTTATGCCCATGATTAGACTCCCATTCCCCAGCTGTGGTGCATGTTAGCTCTTCAGTACTAGTACTCTGACCACCTACATTTATTGGGGCCTAACTATCATAATGCGAGCGTACATGATCATATATTGCGGATCATGTCCATTGCACATCGATAAATGCCGACAGCATACGCTCTCAACATTTATCATTGCACCAGCATTTCTGGTGGACTGTTTGTGCAATACTGCCCCCTACAGATTCGCTGCCAATCAGCCGCTAGCAGGGGTGTCAATCAACCCGATCCGTACGGAGCTTGATAAATATGCCCTATTAACTATACCTTAAGCTTTATCCTAAGTTCTCTGACATTTAAGCTACTTGATTTTAAGATATCTAAAATATTTGAGTGAAATAGTTGTTCAAGATTTATATATATATATATATATATATATATATATATATATATATATATATAAATATATATATATATAAAACTGAGGTTCTCCATCTGAGATCCAAGAGTGATCTCCCTTATTACAGAAGGCCTTCTGCTAGAGCAGTACTTTTATAACTATATACTGTCCAAGAGTAACCGCTTAATTCATTTAGAAGGCTTCCAGCTATTAGTAAGGATTGCTAGTGATATACTATATACTGAAAATTATTTCTAGTGTTCCTTGTTTTTGTACAACATATAATACTCTTTCTTTGAATCTTACATATGACAATGTGAAATGCACTAAACATTGGATATTGATATATGAGAATGTTGTATAATCTTGAAACTATATCTGTATGCCTTAACTCAAACCTCAATAAAAAAAATACAAAAAAATCTGAGCCCAGGCAATATGCAAACAATTCCCCCTGTGTAACATCTGCAATGTTCAATTACCTAAATTGTGTTCTCAGAAGTCAAGTAAAGCATACCCATGGGCAAAATCAACAAAACCTAGATTATTAGTCTGCTAAATATGCATTTTTAGAGAACCATTTACATTTTCAAACAAGCTGTAAGAATCGTAAAATGTCAACATTTTTGGTTAAATAAATTTCTGGGGTTTTTTTATTTAAAAATTCACCATGCATCACTACTTGCATACATTTTTTGTATTTTCTCTCTTTTTTAAACCACATACATTGGTCTTTAAATAAAAAGTGTTCAAATATTTAAAAAATGTAATGTATTTTCCTTACTTTCTACCAACTCCCTGTAGTTTAGAGTTAAATAATAACTTACTGTAAGTTAGTCATCCCCCTCAATTGCAGAGAGATTACAATTGCTATTATCCTCCCAGTAACCTATCAATTATTATTAATATTCCATAAAATAGACATTAATAAATGAAAGTTATAAAAAATACAATTTGTGTTTTTCTTAATGTATTAGCAAAAACAATATCATGAAACATGGCAAAAATGAATGCAAATGATATAAATGAGCAATTTGAATAAAAAGGCATTTCAGCAAATCTTAACTTTTAAATTGTTTATTTAAGATTTTCATACACACAATTATAAACAATTTGAAGCATTACAAATGGATGATATTTACATTTTAATATATCTAACATTGCAAGGTTAGTCGAGAGTACACTTACATTTATTTTGTTACCAATGCACATTTGTTAATAAAACACGGATATTTGTCTAGTTTTAACAAAATGAATATTCAAGTAAATGCAGGACGAAATTTAAAGAAAATTATTAATGAATAATGGATAATTTATCACTATTCATTTGTTTCCTTGAAATAGTTAAAATTCTTAACTTTAGCATGCTGGAGAGCCATGCTAATTCCATCCTCTTCTTCACAGAGCAGGTCCATGCTAATAGAAGGCTTAGCATGGCGGCTTCCAGGGTCGTTACTAAACAAGAAGTTCCTCAAGTGCAGTCCCTACAAATGACCACGCCAAACCTCCTATTAACGTGGACAGGGGCTCTGTGAAGAAGGATCAGGATTAGCACGGCTCTCCAGCACACTAAAGATAATTATTTTAGGCTACAGGTGAACTTTTTCACATGCAGCAAAGTAACATGTTCATTAATTTAATGAAAATAAATGTAAATGTTTTCACAAATGGACAGTATTCGTTTACTTTAAAACACGGGCAGTTTTTGGGGGCTAAAGTTGGCGGCTGTGGGTGTTAGAAAAAAAAGGCACTAAAAAGTGCTTTTACATTGCAGTCTATGGGAACTGTGGGTTCCCAGTAAATATATATGTATATACACATTATAATGAATCACAATAGAAGAAAGTGCTCCATCCTTGGTAAAACAGTCATCTTTATTCAATTCAGTTAAAAGTCCATATGGAAGGTACAATTACATGAAAAAGGTGGTGTAGTGAGAACAGCCTGTTCTCCCTACACCACCTTTTTCTGTAATTGTACCTTCCATATGGACTTTTAACTGGATTGAATAAAGATTACTGTTTTATCAAGGATGGAGCACTCTCTTCTATTGTGATTCTTTGTTCATGCTCCAGCACAGCGTATCCTCCTTCAATACACCCGCTCTACATATGCTGCCCAGAAAAAAAGTTGACCGCCGCATTGACGAGTGATACTGATGTCATTACCTATCACCAGGGGAGCATGGCGTGAGCCGGCATCGCACGAGCAGCTAGAATCTGGCAGTGAGTGGAGCGTTGAACACCAGCATAGCGCATTGAAGCAGCATTATTTGCGGTTTAGCTCCTGACAAAGGTATCTGCAGCTTTGGTTTTCTAGCGTGGGCTCATATAAGCGGTAAGAGTGGATGGGACTTTTTTCTGGGCAAGCATTGTCAATTTGACACTACATATTGGGGACTTGGTCCGGTCTCTGTTGTATACACATATTAACACATAGGGGCATATTTATCAAGCTCCGTATGGAGCTTGATGCCCCGTGTTTCCGGCGAGCCTGAAGGCTCTAAAGACTGTCTGCCTGCTCTGAGGTGGTGGACAGAAATTAACCCAATCGAATATGATTGGGTTGATTGACACCCACTGCAGGGGGTGGCATTGCACTAGCAGTTCACAAGAACTGCTGGTGCAATGATAAATGCCGACAGCATATGCTGTCAGCATTTATCGATGTGCAGCGGACATAATCCGCTATATCGGATCATGTCCACTCGCACCATAGTAAATAGGCCCCATAAAATTTATGTATATATTAAACATGGAAGGGAACTGTATATATTAATTTACATATATATTTACAATTTGCTGCCATCGCTGCGTGACTTACCCCCTTCGCTGTGCTAGTTCTTGTGCCATGTCTGATGGCATGAGAACAAGGTTCCCATTGGAGCCTATGGAAGCGCGCTCTCTTGAGAGCAATGCTTACCAGCAATGTAAACACAAGCTCGCTTTCACATTGCAGCTAACTTTTAATACCAGCGCACATTTGCGTGCACTGGTATTACTCAGTGGAGCACTAATATCGCTTTTGTGAAAGTGCTATTTTGCGCTACACTTGTAATATGGCCCTTTATGGGTAGAGGTTAATTGGTTGTTACAGATTTTTGTTTAAATTATTACATAAATGTAGTATGTGATTTGATAATACTTGTATTCTGTGAGTTAAAATAATATAATAATGCTACTTAAATTAATAAAATGTAGTTAATTTAAGTTGCATCATTAGTTTATTTCACATTTAAGTGTTTTTTTATTTAATATTATTTTAAAAATGTTACTCTTTGTATATATCACCAGGAATAGCATCATATATACAGTATAACACATAAATACATCTGTATATATATATATATATATATATATATATATATACATGCACTTATATATATATATACATGCACTCACTCCCCTTTCATCAATGAATTGCCCAGGTGACTCCTCAAATCAAAATATGCAGTTGAAGAAGTGGGAGGGCACTCACAGGTCTTTTCCAAAAATATTTCTTTTTATTCATATATTTCACAATATAGCAAAGTCAACGTTTCGGCTGTTCTAGACAGCCTTTTTCATTATGTTCTAAACATTGTTCATTATGTTTAGAACATAATGGCTGAAAACGCCATGATTCATGATACATAATAGAAATATTTTTGGAAAAGACTTGTGAGTGCCCTCCCACTTCTTCTACTATATATATATATATATATATATGTGTGACATGAGTCACCAAGATCTGAGGGCCTGTTATGGAACATTCTCTGGGCTGGAGGTACATGGGCTTAAGGATACCCAGAGACTGCATGGAAATGTGGAATTTTATATGCTGGACACCCCATGTAATTTCATAACTCTGTCTTATGTCCATGTCACCCTGTATCCATAAATACAGGATGGGTACAGGGTGTGAGTGCCCCTTGTGGGAGCAATTGTGACTCTATAAACCAAGTAGGCATAAAGGACTTAATAGCTAATAAGAGCTGTTCTTATATTCTGTAATAAGATGTATTTTATTTACGTTTCAGATCTGATTGTGTCTAAGGAGTCTGTTTGGTTATACTGATTATGTTCCTGTGTGATTATGTTAACTAGACTGCCCAAAATCAGATAGTCTGAGTAACATTTCTTCCCCAGTTAATTAACTTGATATGTTAATCTGTTTTACCTGTGAATAGAGAATTGTTAGAGGTTTGATGTATTGTTCATATGTTTGCTTTACTGCTTAACCAATGCCCTCTGTAACCTGAAGCCAGGGTGTATAAATATGTGTGCTGCTTTTAAATAAAGTGTTAATTTTTGTGTTCATAAAACTGAGTGTTGTCTCAGTTCTGTTCCCATACATAACTTTAGACTGCGGTCAAAGGGAGATACCAGGAGCTATTGCTCTGGATAAAGGGATGTCCAGGACAAGGGAAGTGTTCTGACGGAGGTGCTCATTTGGGGTACCAGGCGGTCCGTCACATCTGGTGGCAAGCACTGGGATTGATTTCTTCTCCTGCTGACAGAGGAGGAGCGGCACTGTCACCCGCAGCTATGGAAACAGAGCTCCTATGGCGAATGCAGCAAGTGCTAACCCACCTTGATGAACCTGTTTCTGCACAGGACAAGCTGGGTTGGAGGGATGTGCTGCCTAGCTATCAGTCCCTTAGCAGCACTACAAAGATGTGCCAATGGCAGCCAGTGAAGGATCGCAGCCAGATGATTATAGACGATGCAGAGGAAAAATTCCACAGCAGAGTGCGAAGAAGGTTGTCAATCTACGAAGCCAACCCATCCGAAGCAGCAGTCCGGGTAACGAACGCCAAGGTGGTGAAGCAGATCACCAGGTATCGGAATATTCAGACAGCTGAGATGCTGGGATCAGATACCTCTAAATGGGAAGTTCCCATATGAGACTTTGAGCGACAAGTCAAATTTGCCCTTGCGGTTTTAGGAGGGCCAGTTCCAAAGGAGATGTGCCTGGAATGGAGAGCCCTGATTCGTCTAGAGATGTGGGAAGATGCACTGGATAATTGGTATGGCTGCAGAGGCAAAGTCCTGCCCTCCCCACAACAGCACTTTGGGGACCAGGTGAACTTGCGGCTCTGCTTACTGAGAGGACAACCCACAGGTGAGGGGATAGCCGAACTGAAGTGTCTGGTGCAAAGAGAGGTCGAGCTCGAGGATCGGTACAGAGCGTTATATTGGTTTGCAGACAGGTGGCAGTCGAGGGCAGAAACGCACTATTCCCCGGAAGGTGATGACTTTGGTGGCCCCCGGTTATTATGGGAAGCATTTGAGGAGAAAGTTGACTTTGGTAGTCCCGAGGGATATCGATTCTGGGACATTCTAAGCAAGAGGCAGGAGCTGTTACAGCCATCGGAAGCACTTGCCTTAGAGCCTGACCTGACATGGCTTATCTATAAGGAATGGTACCTTGAGATGGATTACCTAGAAGTGCTGGAAAGTGGTCCTTTACTTACTTCAGAGGCAGCAGATCTAGTGGACTTCATATCCACGGATGTTGGTCCGGGAGGTGTGGATGAGACAGTGGTATATATATATATATATATATATATATATATATATATATATATCACTCGTGCACAACAGTTAGCACTCCTTTTGTAATATAGTCCATTAAATGGTAAGTAAACATCTATTAAAAATGTGTTCCCTTCATGCTGTTGACTGTTGAATTTATTAGCAAAACTTTTGAAATGTTCTAAGGTCTATACTTTCCTATAAAATCCACTTTGAGTATCATCTCAGTTTCAGATACTTAAACTGAAATTAAATGATAACAGGCATTTCTGTGTTAGACACTCAGTATTCAGTGAGAACAATAAGTGTCATAATCACATTAGGTTGCAATGAAATAAAAATAATTAAGTACATTGAACTATAGAAATGTATTATATAATGACTATTCTCCTATAAACGGCTTGTTTATATCTACACTTTTGCAGTACATTGGATAATAGCCAAAATTCACTGTGTGTATGAGTCAGTGGATTATTAGCGTACATGATTCTAAGTTTTGTACATCTAATATTCTTGTTCCTTTTTCTTATCTAAAGGAACACTGTCCTTTTCATAAAAATAAAACATTGCTGATGTACCTGCATACAATTTCTTCTTTTTTTTGCCCTTTGTAATTGCAGACAATGACATTTCAGAAGAGCACTCAGACTACAAATCATTGCACAAATTCTATGTCCTCCTTCTTGATAATTCAATTGCAAGAGACCAAACTAATAAGGTAATTAAATTTTTATTTGAATGTTCTTTCCACGGATAGAGAGAAAGTGTGATTGGACTGTAATGGCAGCTATGCATTTTTAAAAAATACATTTTGTATTTTAAGCATGTGAATCTTTGCTGTTGTTATGTAATGGTGCAATAAATTGTGGAATTACTGTCACATTCTGCAGTGTAAATATCAACAAATACTACTGCAGACAGAATTAGAACAGTTTCTCCACTACATTATTTATGTGCAGTTTTATTTGCAATAATAGGACATTCTCATAAATGTCACATACTGCAGAATAATAGAAACAACTATATTACCCAAGAAATACATGTGCTAATTAGAAACAAGGTTTAATATATTTATACATTGTTTTGATAAATTTGAACTTAAAATGCCCTCCTAGATTTTTTTTTTTTTTTAAAGATATTTCTATGCTAACACAAAAGTTTTCCAAGTAAAAAAAAAAAAAATCTAGTTGGCATAAAAATGTACATATATTTAGTAAACCCGTTTTATTTGTAATGAAGGATAATTACATGCTGTGATTTCCAAGTCTTGGCTGAAAAAGTTTACCATATTGTTAAATGTTGCTATAACAGATATTTAACTGTGCTAATTATAAAGGTGTTTTGATAAAGTACTTTACAGATAGTTTTTACAGTTTTCCAGTGATGTTTTGGAAATTAACTCAAGATTATTTTAGTTTTGTATTAAATTATCTTTATGAATGAATTAAAAACGCTTTCGTTTTTTTGTCTTTGTTTTTTTGCAGAAAGCTCTCTGTTTTTTGTTGTTGTTTTTTTTTAACTATAGTTTGTTACTAAAAATAAATCTATTGCATAAACTGTCAAAACATTGCAATTACAAGCTTGAATGAGATGTCGTTATCATTCTAGCTAAAATAAGTGGTTGATGAATTCTCAAGATTTTGTGGCCGATTTATTAAGCAGCATATGTTGCTTATTCCGCGTGAGCCTTACGGAAATGGAAACAGGAATTAAGAAGCAGCAGTCTTAAGACCGCTGTTCCTTAACTCGTCCGCCACCTCTGAGGTGGCGGACTGCAATCATCCCGATCAGATACAATGGGGATGATTGACACCCCCTGCTAACGGCGGATTAGCATTGCTTAAGTAGGAGGAAAGGGATTTGGGAGTAGTAATAGATAACAAGCTAAAGATGGGTGCACAATGCACAGCAGCAGCTTCAAAGGCTAATAAGATACTAGCATGTATTTAAAGAGGCATTGATTCCAAGGGAGGAAAGCATAATTCTGTCACTATATAAATCCCTGGTAAGACATCACCTTGAGTATGGAGTGCAGTTCTGGGGACCGATCACAAAAACAGATACTGCAGAACTAGAAAAAGTTCTGAGAAGGGCCACAAAGCTAATAAGGGGAATGGAGAATTTAAGCTATGAGGAGAGGCTACCCAAACTGGGTCTGTTTTCTTTAGAAAAAAGGCACTTGAGAGGTGACATGATTACTTTATATAAATATATTCAAGGCCCATATACAGAGATGGCAGAAGATCTGTTTATTCCAAGAAAATAGTTTGTGACAAGAGGTTACAATTTAAGGTTGGAGGAAAGGAGATTTAATCTCCTGCAACGGAAACATTTTTTTTTACTGTAAGAGCAATACAATTGTGGAACTCATTACTAAAGGAGGTAGTGAATTCTAATATCCTAGATACATTTAAAAACTGTTTAGATACATTTCTGTCTAGAAACAAAATTCATGGATATGTATTAAATGGGTCACCTTTTAGTGGGATTATTTAAGTTTAACTGGAGCTTTTTGTATGCTTTTTTTATTTGTATAGGTTGAACTCGATGGACTTCGGTCTTTTTTCAACCTCATCTACTATGTTACTATGTTACTATGTATTATGTCCCAGGCTACAAGTGTCACACTATTTAGCACTTTTGTTCGCATGCAAACACCGCAAGAAGTAAACCTTTAATGTGTTCGGGTTTGCGCACGTGTTACAACTTTAAAGTTAAATGTTTGAGTTCAAACTTATTATTCCAGGACTTTGTATATTGCAACCGCTCGCATGCACACTAACCCGACGCATAAAAGAAAATGTTGTTTACAAAGAAAGAAAATGTTCTTTGTTTTTTTAAATAGATATTTTTCTCTCTCTGTCTCTCTCTCTCTATCTCTATATATAGGGTTATTGCTTTGATCACGCTCCTAGGGTTATTGCTTTGATAGGAGTACTATTGGTGAGGTACATGCTCCTAGGATTATTGCTTTGATAGGAGTACTATTGGTGAGGTACACGCTCCTAGGATTATTGCTTTGATAGGAGTACTATTGGTGATGTACACGCTCCTAGGGTTATTGCTTTGATCCCTTGTATGGACTACTATATGGACTACTACATACAAAGCTCTCTATAGACCTCCAGTGTTATGTGAGTGGTTATACCACTGTTACAATAAGTTGTTCTGATACCTTATATGTGGATTGAGGTTGCCAAATGTGAGCAAATTTTACCTTTGTACTTTTTAATAATAAATACTAAATGTGTTTGCATAAACACTATTGCACTATCTTTGTTTTTTGCTTTTTGTTTTTTATTTTTATCTCCACATCTAAACCTGATGGAACCCTAACATGTTTGAGAGGGGAGACGTGATCTACACCAGGAGACGTTTAAAGGGCAGATCTACTTTCAGCTAAAGAACCAACTACTTAACAATCTGTGTGGCACTTACCTCATTTGATTGAGGTAGTTTTTTGTAAGTAGGAAGTTCTTCTGTCACCATTGGTTCTTTGGGAACACCAACTTACCAATTTTTGGATTCAAGTTTTTCACTTGGGAACTTTTGACATTGTTTGTGATACTTATTGCACCTTTGGGACTCTTGAAAGCTCTATTTATAGGGTACATGATTTCTGGAATATTTATAGCCTAATGATATTTGCAATTCAGTATAACTGAATTACTGGAAATCCTTTAATAGAAGGTATAAGGTATAATTTATATTGGTAAAATTCTATTTTATTGACATTACTGTGATCCCTACCAATGAGAAATATCCCTACCAATGAGAAATACATTTTAACGTGAATTTTAATGTGAATTATTATATTAACTGTCCTTCATTTTTAGACTGGCAGTTGGTCTTGTCCTGTGCCTGTAATAATTTTTTTCAACTATCTTTTCTATTCATTTTAAGATTGTGAACAAACACTAGTGGGCGCTAGTATACAATATGTACATAAGATGGTGGATTAATATCATTACATATCAAGTTTAAAAATAAATTCTAACCAATCCACATTGTACAATGATATCTAAATGAAAAGTGGAACCTCATTAAAAAATGAATTAAAACATAATACCAATATAAAATAATAAATGTCCAATTTGTATCTGATAGTTCAAAGTATGGACAATGTGGTATACTGTCTCCAAAACGATGGTGGCAACACACAAGGATTCAGGCAGCACTCTCCCCTCTTCAACCTCTGAATGGCAGATCTGCAGAAATTCAAACACAAAGAGGCGCCCAATGTGTGTATCTAAAGCAGTGTTTCCAAATAGCACAGCCGTAATCTATACGCAGGGTACTCACAATTTTGCAGAGCACACCAATGTGCTTGTAGACACGGGCTGGTTATTAGAGCTAACCAGCTGGCTCTCTCCAGTACTCACTCTCCCCACTTCAACGGTATGGTAGTGACAGGCTCACTCCTTAAGGATATGCAGGCAATGATATAGTAAAACAAAGTCCTTTATTGTTTTTCACTGCAAACAAAAGCTGTACAAAGTGATCCTTAAAAGCATGCAAATAGCAATATTGTGTTGGTTTTGCTACGCGTTTCTTGGCTCTCCTGGCCGTTTCATCAGGCCTGATGGGGATCTCTATTGGCATTCTGTTAGGCTAATGGGCAGCATTACGTGACTTTCCTGAGTCTACAATTGAGATGTAGAGACATTTAGATACCACCAAGCGCTGTAATTGTTCTTCTTCTTTTTATATATATATATATATATATATATATATATATATATATATATATACACAAAAGACTGAGTGTCAGCGCCTTCCTTCTGTGACAACTATGGACAAAAAGGTGTATAGACTATTATGGGGTAACGAGTCCCCTATCACCACACACTTACTTCTAAAAACCTCAATCCACATGAGATAAGTAGCCACCATTTTTGTCCATAGTTGTCACAGAAGGAAGGCGCTGACAATCAGTCTTTTGTGTATATTGTTTTTGGTGAAGTTTGCCAGGGAATCTTCACTTACCTTTTGGTCCTGCTGCCTTCTTTGGATACAATATTTCCTTTGGACTTTTGGACCATGCACTAATACTATTTGTATTTGTATATGCAATTTTATTGTCACATAGGATAGCACAGTTTTACATAGTCTTTTGTGCATATATATATATATATATATATATATATATATATATATATATGCTATCTTTTTTGTAAAATACCAATGCTAATCGACAGCACTTCTTTATTTACGTTGAGTGCAGTTAGCGTTCAAGAGCGATAAAAAATGAGTGCACCACTTGTAATCTAGCCCGAAATGTTCTAATTCTTTCAGCAAAATATTTTTAACAAATAACTATTAATAAATAGACAATCTTGTCAGCGCTATAATTACGTGTGCAGTCACTGGGTAGAACAGAGAATTGTTTTTGGGGGCGCTCAGTAAGCTCAGAACGTTAAAGATATGGGTATGATCACATTAATAATAGGGACCTTAATAAGGGTGTTCCCAAATGATTATATATATTTGGACTTCTTTGTTTGTTGTTTCAAAATTATTAAAGGATAAAATCACTCTTTTTTTTAATCTTTTATTGAAAAATATTCCTCTTTTTATTTATTCGTGTTTGTTATAAATTAGCATAATGGTTGTAAGGTTCTTTACTGATTTGGAATATATGAGACAATAAATGTGTGTCCTAATATTTATCAATTGTACTGCACCCAAATTAGATTTAATAGTAACAAATTCCAACACTTCCGGACTTTCAATTTAAAGCCTCTATATTTGTAATATAGTTAAACTTGGTATGTATTTTCTGACTAATAATATAGTGAAAAAAACATGATGATATGTGCCAATTTTTTAAAAAACTTTTACTTGTTAATAAAAACGTTTACATATAAAAAACATAAAATTCAAAGATATACAGTATGCAGATATTTCACTGAAATCTTAACAGAATTGCTGCTTTAAAACATACAACTCAAATTTCTTCTGTAGAAACCTGTGATATGCATAGATATTTAAAATATATTGCTAAGCTTATAACTTTATGCGAGTGCTTTCATATACTTTTGCTTTAAGGAAATGGCTTCTGTGTTTTCCCACTGAACTAATAATTAAAGGACGGTTTATCGTTGCCACCTTTAATTAACCAAAAAGGTATTAATTTCAAAGTTGTATAGTCTTTTTTAGCAAGTGGTAATCTTGTTGCAATGCCCCTTATTTTGACATATGTAACTTTGCGTGTCTTTTAGAAATGAAAAGTCTCTCCAAATGTAACAATTATACAAAAGTCTCTCCTAATGTATATCTTTAGTAGTGGCCAACTACTGGATACTTAAATCGCCTTTTAGGACTTGCTTTAGGGAGGTATATTAAATGATCGTTATACGATTGGTACCTTTGGTAGACTCTGTTGTAATCCTGCCTTGCAGGTAGTCTTACCGTTCCTTCGAGCAATCTTCCCTCAGGAGTTTGTTGTTTGTCGGTACGTTATAACAGTCAGACTTTATTCCAGGTAGATGTTTTCAGACTTGCGCAAGTCTCTTATCCCTTAGACCGGATTATTTCCCCTGCTCTTAGTACAGAGTGTAAGCAGGGGAACAGGTATCTTTGCTTTTTACTTTCAGGTGTTTGTTTCTTTTTCATGGCAATCCTTTTCTTTCAGGAAAAGACCTTTAGCTGCTATAATTCTTATACACAGCCTCAAACCACCTCGTATTTGCTCCAAACACAGTTTCCTCCAAACACAGCTTCAACCGGTTTCACCCTAATTGCAGGCTTTTTCAAGATGCTCTGGGTAGCCTCACTAACTTCTCCAGGAGAGCTAAGTCCAAGGTCAAGCTCATCATGCAGGGTAATTTTCATAGCAATATCTTCAGACAACTTATTCTCAGGCACACTGTGCCCAGGAACACTGTTAGAGCTGAAGGCTGTGTTAGCCACACTAGCCCCTTCTCCTCTACCCCTACAATGTAGAGTGCATCAGTAGAGCCAAAGGGGCCAATTTATCAAATGTCGGGTGTACATGATTCGCTGTAGCTTACGCTGTTGGCATTTATCATTGCACAAGCATTTCTGGTGAAATGCTTGTGCAATGCTGCCCCTGCACAATCACGGCCAATCAGCCGCTAGCAGGGAGTGTCAATCATCCCGATCGTATCTGATCGGGATGATTGCAGTCCGCCACCTTAGAGGTGGTGGACGAGTTAAGAAGCAGTGAGGATCCCCTGCTTAATAAATCGGCCATAAAGTCTTTCAGCCATGCTAACCCCTTCTCTCTACTCTGCCTCTACAATTGGAACCAGTTTTTTAGAGAGTGTGTCAAACGACAGCATCCCATCAAGTGGTACACTTGCACATCATGAAGACATCACACTAGGCCCTATAAAAGCCTCTGAAGCCTATCATTCCTTGCTTGGTTATTCTAGTGACAAGTCATTTTGCTTGCTCTTTCTGACTTGACACTTTTCTTGACCGATTTCCTGTTAATGTCCTTGGCCTGGACTCTGACCTCTCTTTTTCCCACTGTTTTGATTGTTGTCTGGTGGGCAGTTTATCTGTTAACTACCTCGGCCTTCCTGACCCTAACTACAACATTTCCATCTCACGTAAGGATCTCTTAGCTTACCTTGGCTCTCTTCTGACTTTGCTTATGAATATTCCTCAACTGTTGTGCCTACCTTCACTCTAGTCAACATGTTCCACTTCAGATCTTTTAGTAGAGATGTATGTAATAGAGTGCTAAATATCTGTGAGTGGATTCCAACACAGCAACTCCCATATAACTCTATACTATAACTATAAATCTAAAATGTGATTGTGTGATCTTAGAATGTAGCTATTGGCTGTGCTAATTTATTTTATTTCCTTCAAAGATTTGTAACTTCTGCAAGGTCAATGTAAATATAACTGTACAAAGGTCATTTATTTATCCTCACTGAAGGATTTCCTTCTGGTGCTGATTACATCTAAATAAATCTTAATGCATGCTTTCAGCTTTAAATCAGAAATACATATATTTCTTACTTTAAAATTATAACTGCCATTATTGAATAATAGTCAGCTGTATTATATATCTACATGGGGATCAAGGCACTTCAGTGCTTGTCATGTGGTGTCCTACTTCTTCGGCCTAAATAAGGTCCATGTACAAACATGGAGATTTTTCAGTATTTTCAAATGGGCTGCATGATGATCCAAGCAGCTTACGAGTAAAACATGACTGACGAATATTATAATGTGCCATCTAGCAGTGATCTCATACTACTTTTCTAATTATGTTAATGTTTACCACTGAATGCTCATAGACATAACTTATGCATGCAGATGACAACTGAAGTTTGGAAAAAAATGTTCCTTGTAATGAACTAAGGAATTTGTTCATCTCTTAAAGTCCCTAAATTTCATCTGAACTATGGTATAGTTTCCAGTTAACACTGAGACGTTCTTGAGTACCAGGCAGCCACCTCATTAATGCTGTTCTATCTTCTGTCAGGTATGTATGTGAGAACCATTTGCAATGCAAATAGATAGTTTTATGAACCCACAATCTGACAAGTCAAATGCTTCTGCTGTTTAACTGTGGTACCTCCATACTGAAATTTGTTTTTCAAACTACTACTTCTCTGTAAAATGAACCGTGGAAATTAACCATAGAAAAAGCTGTTATTTGTTTTCCTGTTTCCTGTTTCCATTCAATCCTTGATTTTTTGTGAATTGAAATGCTTGAAAAAAAAAAACCTGCTTCAGGTCAAATACCTAGTTTTGTACAAACAATAGTTTGTAAATTAACGACCACTATAATACCAACAGGCTGTTCAGAGCTGAGAAACATGTTGCACATTTTTTATTGTTATTGCAATTTTTATTAAAGTTTGAGGGGCCGATTTATCAAGCTCTGTATGGAGCTTGATGCCCCTGTTTCCATTCTATTGGCTGATTGGAACAGCCAATAGAATGCAAGCTCAATCCTATTGGCTGATTGGATCAGCCAATAGGATTGAACTTCAATCCTATTGGCTGATTGCATCAGCCAATAGGATTCCTTCTACCTTAATTCCGATTGGCTGATAGAATTCTATCAGCCAATCGGAATATAAGGGACGCCATCTTGGATGACGTCATTTAAAAGAACCTTCATTCAGTAAGAAGACTCCGGATGAAGAGGATGGGTTTTATTTTTAGGTTAGGGCTTTGGGCCGCAAAAGAGCTAACTGCCCTTTTAAGGGCAATGCCCATCCAAATGCCCTTAGCTAATTGTATTTAATTTATTTAATTGTATTTCATTTAGGTCATTTATTTAATTATAGTGTAGTGTTAGTTGTTATTGTAACTTAGGTTAAGTTTTATTTTACAGGTACTTTTGTATTTATTTTAGCTAGGTAGTTAGTAAATAGTTAATAACTATTTAGTAACTATTCTACCTAGTTAAAATAAATACAAACTTGCCTGTAAAATAAAAATAAACCCTAAGCTAGCTACAATGTAACTATTAGTTATATTGTAGCTATCTTAGGGTTTATTTTACAGGTAAGTATTCATTTTTAAATAGGAATTATTTAGGTAATAATATTAATTTTTATTTAGATTTATTGTAATTATATTTAAGTTAGGGGGGTGTTAGGTCTAGACTTAGGTTTAGGGGTTAATACATTTAGTATAGTGGCGGCGATGTTGGGGGCGGCAGATTAGGGGTTAATAAATGTAGGTAGGTGGCGGCGAAGTTAGGGATGGCAGATTAGGGGTTAATAATATTTAACTAATGTTTGTGAGGCGGGAGTGTGGCGGTTTAGGGGTTAATATGTTTATTATAATGGTGGCGACATTGGGGGCAGCAGATTAGGGGTTAATAAATCTAGGTTGGTTGCGTTGACATTGGAGGAGGGAGAATAGGGGTTAATAAATATAATGTAGGTGTCGGCGATGTTGGGGGCAGCAGATTAGGGGTTAATAAGTATAATGTAGGTGGCGGCGATGTCCGGAGCGGTAGATTAGGGGTTAATAAATATAATGTAGATGGTGACGATGTCGGAGATGGCAGATTTAGGGTTTAATAAGTGTAAGATTAGGGGTATTTAGACTCGGGGTTCATGTAAGGGTGTTAGGTGTAAACATAACTTTTATTTCCCCATAGGAATCAATGGGGCTGCATTACTGAGTTTTACGCTGGTTTTTTGCAGGTGTTAGACCTTTTCTCAGCCGGCTCTCCCCGTTGATTCCTATGGGGAAATCGTGCACAAGCATGTACAACCAGCTCACCGCTGACTTAAGCAAAGCTGGTATTGGAGTGAAGTGTGGAATAAAATTTTGCTCTTTGCTCACTTTTTGTCTGTTAACGCCGGGTTTATAAAAACCCGTAATACCAGCGCTGTATGTAAGTGAGCGGTGACAACAAACTGCATGTTAGCCCCGCACCCCTGTTACCACAAAACTCCTAATCTAGACGATTATTTTTTTTTAAAAAGTTACACTGTTGGTGTAGACACTAAGGCCTAGATTTGGAGTTTGGCGTTAGCCGTGAAAACCAGCGTTAGAGGCTCCTAACGCTGGTTTTAGGCTACCGCCGGTATTTGGAGTCAGTGATTAAAGGGTCTAACGCTCACTTTTCAGCCGCGACTTTTCCATACCGCAGATCCCCTTACGTCAATTGCGTATCCTATCTTTTCAATGGGATCTTTCTAACGCTGGTATTTAGAGTCGTTTCTGAAGTGAGCGTTAGAGCTCTAACGACAAAACTCCAGCCGCAGGAAAATAGCAGGAGTTAAGAGCTTTCTGGGCTAACGCCGGTTCATAAAGCTCTTAACTACTGTACCCTAAAGTACACTAACACACATAAACTACCTATGCACCCCTAAACCGAGGTCCCCCCACATCGCCGCAACTCGAAGAATTTTTTTTAACCCCTAATCTGCCGACCGCCACCTACGTTATACTTATGTACCCCTAATCTGCTGCCCCTAACACCGCCGACCCCTATATTATATTTATTAACCCCTAACCTGCCCCCCACAATGTCGCCGCCAGCTACCTACAATAATTAACCCCTAATCTGCCGACCGCAAAGCGCCGCCACCTACGTTATCCTTATGTACCCCTAATCTGCTGCCCCTAACACCGCCGACCCCTATATTATATTTATTAACCCCTAACCTGCCCCCCACAACGTCGCCGCCAGCTACCTACAATAATTAACCCCTAATCTGCCGACCGCAAAGCGCCGCCACCTACGTTATCCTTATGTACCCCTAATCTGCTGCCCCTAACACCGCCGACCCCTATATTATATTTATTAACCCCTAATCTGCCCCCCTCAACGTCGCCGACACCTGCCTACACTTATTAACCCCTAATCTGCCGAGCGGACCTGAGCGCTACTATAATAAATGTATTAACCCCTAATCCGCCTCACTAACCCTATAATAAATAGTATTAACCCCTAATCTGCCCTCCCTAACATCGTCGACACCTAACTTCAATTATTAACCCCTAATCTGACGACCGGAGCTCACCGCTACTATAATAAATGGATTAACCCCTAAAGCTAAGTCTAACCCTAACACTAACACCCCCTAAATTAAATATAATTTAAATCTAACGAAATTAAATAAATTATTCCTATTTAAAGCTAAATACTTACCTGTAAAATACATCCTAATATAGCTACAATATAAATTATAATTATATTATAGCTATTTTAGGATTAATATTTATTTTACAGGCAACTTGGTAATTATTTTAACCAGGTACAATATCTATTTAATAGTTACCTAGTTAAAATAATAACAAATTTACCTGTAAAATAAATCCTAACCTAAGATATAATTAAACCTAACACTACCCTATCAATAAATTAATTAAATAAACTACCTACAATTACCTACAATTAACCTAACACTACACTATCAATAAATTAATTAAACACAATTCCTACAAATAAATACAATTAAATAAACTAGCTAAAGTACAAAAAATAAAAAAGAACTAAGTTACAAAAAATAAAAAAATATTTACAAACATCAGAAAAATATTACAACAATTTTAAACTAATTACACCTACTCTAAGCCCCCTAATAAAATAACAAAGCCCCCCAAAATAAAAAATTCCCTACCCTATTCTAAATTAAAAAAGGTAAAAGCTCTTTTACCTTACCAGCCCTGAACAGGGCCCTTTGCGGGGCATGCCCCAAGAATTTCAGCTCTTTTGCCTGTAAAAAAAAACATACAATACCCCCCCCCAACATTACAACCCACCACCCACATACCCCTAATCTAACCCGAACCCCCCTTAAATAAACCTAACACTAAGCCCCTGAAGATCTTCCTACCTTGTCTTCACCATCCAGGTTCACCGATCCATCCTGAAGAGCTCCTCCGATGTTCTGATCCAAGCCCAAGCGGGGGGCTGAAGAGGTCCATGATCCGGTCAAAGTCTTCATCCAAGCGGGGCAGAAGAGGATCTTCCATCCGATTGAAGTCTTCATCCAGGCGGCATCTTCTATGGTCTTCTATCCGGAGCGAAGCGGCAGGATCCTGAAGACCTCCAGAGCAGAACATCCATCCGGCCCGACGACTGAACGACGAATGACTGTTCCTTTAAGGGACGTCATCCAAGATGGCGTCCCTCGAATTCTGATTGGCTGATAGGATTCTATCAGCCAATCGGAATTAAGGTAGGAATTTTCTGATTGGCTGATGGAATCAGCCAATCAGAATCAAGTTCAATCCGATTGGCTGATCCAATCAGCCAATCAGATTGAGCTCGCATTCTATTGGCTGTTCCGATCAGCCAATAGAATGCGAGCTCAATCTGATAGGCTGATTGGATCAGCCAATCGGATTGAACTTGATTCTGATTGGCTGATTCCATCAGCCAATCAGAAAATTCCTACCTTAATTCCGATTGGCTGATAGAATCCTATCAGCCAATCGGAATTCGAGGGATGCCATCTTGGATGATGTCCCTTAAAGGAACAGTCATTCGTCGTTCAGTTGTCGGGCCGGATGGATGTTCCGCGCTGGAGGTCTTCAGGATCCTGCCGCTTCGCTCCGGATAGAAGACCATAGAAGATGCCGCCTGGATGAAGACTTCAATCGGATGGAAGATCCTCTTCTGCCCCGCTTGGATGAAGACTTTGACCGGATCATGGACCTCTTCAGCCCCCCGCTTGGGCTTGGATCAGGACATCGGAGGAGCTCTTCAGGACGGATCGGTGAACCTGGATGGTGAAGACAAGGTAGGAAGATCTTCAGGGGCTTAGTGTTAGGTTTATTTAAGGGGGGTTTGGGTTAGATTAGGGGTATGTGGGTGGTGGGTTGTAATGTTGGGGGGGGGTATTGTATGTTTTTTTTACAGGCAAAAGAGCTGAAATTCTTGGGGCATGCCCCGCAAAGGGCCCTGTTCAGGGCTGGTAAGGTAAAAGAGCTTTTACCTTTTTTAATTTAGAATAGGGTAGAGAATTTTTTATTTTGGGGGGCTTTGTTATTTTATTAGGGGGCTTAGAGTAGGTGTAATTAGTTTAAAATTGTTGTAATATTTTTCTTATGTTTGTAAATATTTTTTTATTTTTTGTAACTTAGTTCTTTTTTATTTTTTGTACTTTAGCTAGTTTATTTAATTGTATTTATTTGTAGGAATTGTGTTTAATTAATTTATTGATAGTGTAGTGTTAGGTTAATTGTAGGTAATTGTAGGTAGTTTATTTAATTAATTTATTGATAGGGTAGTGTTAGGTTTAATTATAACTTAGGTTAGGATTTATTTTACAGGTAATTTTGTAATTATTTTAACTAGGTAACTATTAAATAGCTATTGTACCTGGTTAAAATAATTACCAAGTTGGCTGTAAAATAAATATTAATCCTAAAATAGCTATAATATAATTATAATTTATATTGTAGCTATATTAGGATGTATTTTACAGGTAAGTATTTAGCTTTAAATAGGAATAATTTATTTAATAAGAGTTAATTTATGTCGTTAGATTTAAATTATATTTAATTTAGGGGGGTGTTAGTGTTAGGGTTAGACTTAGCTTTAGGGGTTAATCCATTTATTATAGTAGCGGTGAGCTCCGGTCATCAGATTAGGGGTTAATAATTGAAGTTAGGTGTCGACGATGTTAGGGAGGGCAGATTAGGGGTTAATACTATTTATTATAGGGTTAGTGAGGCGGATTAGGGGTTAATACATTTATTATAGTAGCGCTCAGGTCCGCTCGGCAGATTAGGGGTTAATAAGTGTAGGCAGGTGTTGGCGACGTTGTGGGGGGCAGATTAGGGGTTAATAAATATAATATAGGGGTCGGCGGTGTTAGGGGCAGCAGATTAGGGGTACATAAGGATAACGTAGGTGGCGGCGCTTTGCGGTCGGCAGATTAGGGGTTAATTATTGTAGGTAGCTGGCGGCGACGTTGTGGGGGGCAGGTTAGGGGTTAATAAATATAATATAGGGGTCGGCGATGTTAGGGCAGCAGATTAGGGGTACATAGGGATAACGTAGGTTGCGGCGGTTTACGGAGCGGCAGATTAGGGGTTAAAAAAAATATGCAGGGGTCAGCGATAGCGGGAGCGGCAGATTAGGGGTTAATAAGTGTAAGGCTAGGGGTGTTTAGACTCGGGGTACATGTTAGAGTGTTAGGTGCAGACGTAGGAAGTGTTTCCCCATAGGAAACAATGGGGCTGCGTTAGGAGCTGAACGCTGCTTTTTTGCAGGTGTTAGGTTTTTTTTCAGCTCAAACAGCCCCATTGTTTCCTATGGGGATATCGTGCACGAGCACGTTTTTGAGGCTGGCCGCGTCCGTAAGCAACTCTGGTATCGAGAGTTGCATTTGCGGTAAAAATGCTCTACGCTCCTTTTTTGGAGCCTAACGCAGCATTTGTTTGAACTCTCGATACCAGAGTTAAATTTATGGTGCAGCCAGAAAAAAGCCCGCGGAGCGTTAACAGCCCTTCTAACGCCAAACTCCAAATCTAGGCCTAATTCACTTCACTGAAAATATATGTTTAAAAAAAGCATAAGCAAACAAATAAAATTATAAAGAAGAGAAATTATTGACAAGACTTAAAGAGGGGTGCGGTATTAACTTGAACGTTATTGTCACTGCTCACTTACCTACAGCGCTGTTATTACAGGTTTTCATAAACCCAGCGTTATCAGGCAAGAAGTGAGCGTAGAGCAAAATTGAGCTCCATACCACACTCCAATACCAGCGCTGCTTAAGGCAGCGGTGAGCTGGTTTTACGTGCTCATGCACGATTTCCCCATAGACATTAATGTGTAGAGCCGGCTGAAAAAAAGCCTAACACTTGTAAAAAAGAAGAGTAAAGCTCCGTAACGCAGCCCCATTGATTCCTATGGGGAAACAAATTTTATGTTTACACCTAACACCCTAACTTGAACGCTGAGTCTAAACACCCCTAATCTTACACTTATTAAACCCTAATCTGCCAACCCGACATCACCGACACCTACATTATACTTAGTAACCCCTAATCTGCCGCTCCGGACATCGTCACCACTATAATAAACATATTAACCCCTAAACCGCCACACTCCCGACTCGCAAACACTAGTTAAATATTATTAACCCCTAATCTGCTGCCCCTAACATCACCGCCGCATACCTACATTTATTAACCCCTAATCTGCCGCCCCAACGTCACCGCCACTATACTAAATTTATTAACCCCTAAACCTAAGTCTAACCCTAACCCTAACACCCCCTAACTTAAATATAATTAAAATAAATCTAAATAAAAATTACTATCATTACCTAAATAATTCCTATTTAAAACTAAATACTTTCCTGTAAAATAAACCCTAAGATAGCTGCAATATAACTAATAGTTACATTGTATCTAGCTAAGGTTTTATTTTTATTTCACAGGCAAGTTTGTATTTATTTTAACTAGGCAGAATAGTTACTAAATATTAATTAACTATTAACTAACCACCTAGCTAAAATAAATACAAATTTACCTGTAAAAAAACCTAACCTGAGTTACACTAACACCAAACCTTACACTACAATTAAATAAATTACCTAAATTAAATACAATTAAATAAATTACAAAAAAACAAACACTAAATTACAGAAAACAAAAAAATAAATTATCAGATATTTAAACTAATTACACCAAATCTAATAGCCCTATCAAAATAAAAAAACCCTCCCAAAATAAAAAAAAACCTAGCCTACAATAAACTACCAATAGCCCTTAAAAGGGCCTTTTGTGGGGCATTGCCCCAAAGAAATCAGCTCTTTTACCAGTAAAAAAAATACAAACCCCCCCCAACAGTAAAACCCACCACCCACACAACCAACCCCCCAAATAAAATCCTAACTAAAAAAACCTAAGCTCCCCATTGCCCTGAAAAGGGAATTTGGATGGGCATTGCCCTTAGAAGGGCATTTAGCTCTTTTTTTCAATTGCCCAAACCCTAATCTAAAAATAAAACCCACCCAATAAACCCTTAAAAAAACCTAACACTAACCCCGAAGATCCACTTACAGTTTTGAAGACCGGACATCCATCCTCAAAGAAGCCGGGAGAAGTCCTCAGCAAAGTGGCAAGAAGTCCTCAACGAAGCCGGGAGAAGTCTTCATCCAAGCAGCAAGAAGTCATCTTCCAGACGGGCAGAAGTCCTCATCCAGACTGCATCTTCTATCTTCATCCATCCGGCGCGGAGCGGGTCCATCTTCAAGACATCCGGCGCGGAGCATCCTCTTCTTACGACGACTCCCGACGAATGAAGGTTCCTTTAAGTGACGTCATCCAAGATGGCATCCCTTAGATTCCGATTGGCTGATATAATTCTATCAGCCAATCGGAATTAAGGTTGAAAAAATCCTATTGGCTGATGATATGATTTATGACATCAGCCAATCTGATTTAAATATACATTTTCTACTATCACTAACAAATCAAATTGCTCTATATTTGTGTCATTGATCACTCATCATAACTTGTAAGTGCCATTTATTACATTGTGTATTATACTTAGAAAGTATGTATATGTGAAATTAGTATTAAAGTTAAACATTGATGATGACATTAGGACACACAGTGAAATATTTTAGGCAATGATTTTAAAATTCGAATGATGTTTGATTCAATGTAATCGTATGCTGATAGTTCAAAGGGTTAGTCTACCTAACATTAAACTGTCATGAATCAGATACAGCAGAAATTAAAATCACCTCTTTACTGCCATGCTATTTTCAGTGTTTTTCTTCCTTCTCTTGAATATAATTTTCATTAAGAAATGTCATCTTATATGCCAGCCCAATTTTTTACACCTGTGTAGGGGTGGTGTTTAAAACTAGACTGCAATCACAGGTGCAGAGAGAAAACTGGCCCAGCTCTTAAAATATCCATTGATACATATAATACCCTGATTACATGTTATATTTGCAATTATTCCTGCTCAGAATATTAATACATTTACCCTATATACATATAGTGGTATAAATAAACACAGAGATATAAAAGACAACATTGTTTAGAACAAAAAAAAAAGGAATATTAAGGACATATAAATATGTTTGCAAAATATTTCTGACATAACACATATATATATATACAAGTATGTTCAAAGATATATGTACAAATTCTAGAATTAATAATCATTTTAAATAACAAAAAAACATGAAATAGGCATATCATGATTTCTAGGAATACAAATACAAACAAAATAATTTATGTGAAAATATCATATATTAGTTTTTGGTATAACAAATACATAGAAAATAACTTTCTATGAGATATTATTCTTTTTTCATGTATAAATATAGCTATTTCTTGAACATTAACAGATGAAAAATAAAAGATTAGCATTAGAGAAATGTGCTTGTTCATGGACAGTAATTAAATGGTATAAATAAAGTTGGAAAAACCAGAATATCTGCGACGTTGATGACTCTTATTTATCAACAGTCCGATGCTCATCGCTCCGTACTTGACGCGCGTGTTTTTGAAAGACTTTTTAATAAATAATTCCGTCATATTTAGATTTGCGGCAGCGATGTCTGGCAAGCGTATTGACTCCAGCAAATGCGTCGAGATTGATGCAATGATAAATAGGCCGGAAGTGTCAAAAATAGTGAAAGGAACTATAACAATTTTATGAGGCAGACAAAGCAAAATTAAACAAATCCATTAAATTGAGTTATTAATAGCATGAGCATAGTAGTTAAAATGCAACAGCTGTGTCTCGTGTTCTTCTGTCCATAGAGATTCATGATTATTTTGTTCTGTCAAGGTTATTTTTTATTAGTTTTTTTCCTTGCATACAGTAGCCTGCATATATAGTTTAAAATTAACATAATTGGTAATAAGCATAATAACCTTTATTTTATTAAACATTATTTCCTCTCATGTGGTTAATAGCTATATTACATATTGTGTTTCAAAAAGAAACCTATCTACTGTAATATAACACGTCCGTTTGGGGTGATTGACAGGCCCTTCTATTATTATTATTGGTTATTTGTAGAGCGCCAACAGATTCCGCAGCGCTTCTATCGAATGATTGGTCGTGTGAAAGAAAGGGGTGGGATTGCATACAGGTAGCAGACACTGTATTGTGAGAAGTCGGACGGACAGGTTTTCAAGTTAATCTGAGATTACAAAACAGTATTTTATAGTCATTTGTCTATTCTAACATTCTGCGTGTTATGGTTATATCACTATAACGAGCATCTGTTGGTTCACATATAATCTGTATTTGAGTTGCATTATTTTTTTAAAACAGTAAAGGATGTATATAACATCATTAACACAAGGCTCCAGCTATGTAAAGCTGAAAGTCGATGTCATTATTTAGTTGAAACTGCACATGCAATCAAGGTTAGAGGTACAACAAAAAAAATGAAAATCATATGGGACCTTAACCATCAACAAACATTATGCAAGTGCATGGAATGGTTAACAAACAAGGTGTTTGACTGGAAAGGGCGATAATATACAGATAAATAAATATGCAGGTCTAAATATTTATGTTTTTGTATATATGTGTATATCCATGTTTATTTATGTAATTATATGTGTATATATGTATAGACATACATATATACAAATATTAACACAAATATACATATGTGTATATATACAGTATATATATATATATACACACACACATATATATATATATATATATATATATATATATATATATATATATACAGTATATATACATGTATATATATATATATATATATATATATATATATATATATATATACACACAGACATACACACACACATTGCAGCTCTTTTCACTCAAATATCTGAAAACATGAATAATTCTTTTCAGTAATATTTTTTTTTTAACTGTGTATGTATTGTAAATAGTCTACATTCTAATGTTCTTCGCATAGGGGAAAAATGTTCTATGTATTTTAAATAGATATTCCTATATATATATGTATATATATATATATATATATATATATATGTAATAGAAGACAGCACTTGCTGGGCTTAAGTATAAGCAATAGAAGCTTTTATTTATGTGACGTTTCGGGGAAAGCTCCCCTTCATCAGACCAACAATAAAATGTGACAAGCAAACATTTATACCCTCTAAGACCCTCCCCCAGTGAACAGAAATTGCGCAAAAAATGGTTGTCAAGGCAACCATACACTGTTTACACCAAAATACATACACACTGTAACATACTCTGTTCCTTTAAGGGCTGTTTATCTTAGCCTCCTTTTCACTTCCCTTTCCCCTTATAAGGCAGGCCCTTACATCCTTCCTTGCTTGGTATTGAAGGTAATTCTGCGTATACAAGCCTCTCTCATATTCCTGCTGATTCGTGTTAAGGTTCCACTCTGTGCCTAACTGAACCTGCACATTCAACCAGACATCAGTATTCCTCTTACCACTTGTTGCACTCAGGACTTTCACTCTGCTTATCCTGTCAGTGACGAAGACGCCGCTCCGCTCTGGCACTCAGCTAATCGGTGGTGACGTCACCACAGCTGCTTCCAAACACTTCCGTGTTCGCCAGGCTCACGCTCACTACCACAGAACATTCAGCTGCTTAGTCAAGGTACCAGCTTAAACTGCTGTATAAACTTACCTATTACGTATACTTGCCTCTGATATCCTTAATCTACGCTTGGTGAGGTTATTTATTTTTTCCTATATTAACCTTTATTCATTGTATTGTTGCGCAACTTATTATTTATTTACAAGCTAGCTAGCCAGAGAGTCTTAATTTTCCTTCATTCAAGCAGTATTATTACAGAATACCAAGCCTGAAAAAGTAAAAGTAAAGGGGTATAATGGATCCTGTGGAGCTCTCTAATTATGTTGCTACACTTGGACAAAAGGTGGATCAGCTGAATATGGGTTTAAGAGAATTACAGGTGGAAAACCAAACCTTAAGGAGCATAATTAAAGAAGGGATTAGTTCCAATCCACCTCACACTGACTCACACCCAGAACCACCTGTATGCCCCCCAGACAAGTTTAGTGGTGATAGGAAACAATTTAGGTAGTTTATTAATGCTTGTACCTTATTTATCACCCTAAAACCAAAAACCTTTCCTACTGATAAAATTAAAGTTTTAACTATAATATCCTATTTGAGGGGAGAACCCAGAGCATGGGCTGATTCGCTATATGAGCAAAATAATGCGATATTAAATTCCTTAGACAACTTTATCACTGCCCTGTCATCTTTGTATGAAGATCCCCATAGACAACACACAGCAGAAAATAAACTCAGAAATTTAAAACAAAACAAAAAGCCAGTTGAGGATTACATATCTGAGTTCAAGATCTGGCAAATGGATTCAGGTTGGAATCAAGTCTCACTAAAGAGCCAATTCAGGCTAGGCTTATCAGAAGCCATTAAAGATGAATTTGCCAGACTTGACCTGCCAGATGAATTAGACGCTCTAATGTAGCTAAGTATCAAAATTGACCATAGAATAAGAGAAAGAAAACAGGAGTTTTCCCATGACACAACCACCAGATACTCAGATTTGAAAGCAACACCACAGCACGTAAAAGCCACAGATGAACCCATGGACATAGCAACTATCAGGGGACCATTAACCTCCAAAGAGAAAAACAGACATAAAGCAAATCATCTCTGCATGTACTGTGCCTCAAATGAACATGAGGTTTCCAATTGTCCTCTACTTAAAAGAACAAAGAGGGGTAAGATAAAATACAATGAGGTTACTATATCATTATCTAACTCTCAATTAACAAACTGTTTAATTCCCATTTCTCTGCAGTGGGACCACCATCGCCACCGCTGTGAAGCCGTAATCGATTCTGGGGCATATTCCTCTTATATAGATTTAGCACTTGTAAAGTTAAATAAAATTCCACTGATTAAAAATCTAAACCTGTTATGGTGCGTCTTATTGAGGGACAACAATTGGAGTCCGGACCCATCACACACCAAACAGTTCCACTATTAATGACTACACAAAATCAACATCATGAATACATCACATTTGATGTGCTTTCCTCACCCATTTTCTCTATTGTTTTAGGTTTACAATGGTTGAGGTCACATCAACCTACTATTCATTGGTTGGATAATAAAATAGATTTCACATCAACTTACTGTAAAACCACTTGTTTCCCACACACTCCTCTATTAGCAGTAACAGAATCTAAGATACCCTCAGAATACCTAGATTTTGAACAAGTTTTCAGCAAGAAGGAGGCAGAAAGCCTTACTCCACACAGGCCGTATGATTGTCCGATAGACCTCATACCCGGGTCTGATATTCCCTACGGCCACATATTCCCACTATCTGAAGCTGAATTAGTAGATCTAAAAAAGTACATTAACGAGAACCTTCGCAAAGGGTTTATAAGACCCTCAACCTCACCTGCAGGTGCAGGGATATTTTTCGTAAGGAACAAAGATCAAACCTTACGCCCCATTGTGGATTACAGGGTGTTGAACAAGAGAACCATAAAAAATAGGTATCCCCTCCCCCTCATCCCAGAGCTTATTGAAAGGTTAAAAGGTGCTACCATCTTTACTAAACTGGACTTGAGGGGAGCATACAATCTGATACGCATAAGACCTGGTGATGAATGGCTCACTGCCTTCAGAACCCCCTATGGATTGTATGAATACACGGTCATGCCGTTTGGGCTCTGTAATGCCCCCGCAACCTTTCAAAGGTTCATAAACGACATATTCAGGGATTTATTGGACACATCCATGGTCATTTATTTAGATGATATTCTAATTTACTCATCCAATATACATGAACATATTAAACAAGTCAGAGCTGTCCTTTCCAGGCTACAGGCACACCACTTATATGTCAAACTGGAAAAATGCATTTTCCACACACAGGATATCACATTTTTAGGATATCACATAACTCCTCATGGGATTTCCATGGAAACTGACAAAGTCTCAACTATATTGAACTGGCCTATACCCAGAACTAAAAGAGATGTACAGAAATTCCTCGGTTTCTCGAACTTCTAGCGAAAATTTATAAAGAATTTCGCTAGCATCACATAGCCCCTCACAGAATTAACAAAAACCAAAAAACCATTCCACTGGACTAATGAGACTAATCAAGTCTTCAAATTTCTTAAGAAATGCTTTACAACAGCACCTATACTCACCTACCCAAACCCGGATCTTCCATATGTATTAGAGGTGGATGCCTCTCATTATGCTATAGGTGCAATCCTCTCCAAACGACCATCACCACAAGAACCCTTACACCCTATAGCATATTATTCTCGTGTTTTAACTGTCTCCGAACTCAATTATCATATCGGAGAAAAAGAGCTACTGGCAATGAAATCTGCTCTAGAACACTGGAGGCACCTTCTAGAAAGTACTGAAGTTCCGATACAGATCTATACTGATCATAGGAACCTCCAGTATCTGAAAACCCACCGCACCTTAACATCCAGACAAGTAAGGTGGAGTTTATTTTTCTTGAGATTCCTCTATAACATAATCTACAGGCCAGCCTCTAAGAATATAAAAGCTGATATCCTCTCCAGACTCCCAGAAAAGCCAAATATTCCTAACCAATATGGAACTATAATCCCAGAAGACTGTTTCCAAGAAAACTTAGGCTTGGCTTTTAAAGAAGATTCCCATATTCAGACTGAACAACTAAAATATACAACTGTTCCAAAGACAATGTTAACCAAAGGAACTGACGGACTATTCTACAAATGCGATAAACTCTATATACCACCTTCTCTCAGAATGGAAATTCTTAAAAGTATGCATGACTCACAATTATCAGGACACCCAGAAATCCATAGGACAATAGAACTCACTAAAAGGTCCTATTGGTGTCCACACATGATTACCGAAATTAGAAAATATATACAGACATGCGAGATTTGTACAACCTGTAAACATGAAACAACCAAACCAGTTGGTTACCTTCTATCCCTTCCCATTCCTGAAAAACCTTGGTCACATATAACCGCTGACTTTATTGTAGAATTGCCAAAGTCTAATAACAACAATACCATACTGGTTGTTTTGGACCTTTTTTCTAAAATGTCACATTTCATCCCCTACCATAAATTGCCCCCCTCCATGGAGACCGCAACCCAACTGATCAACAATGTAATAAAATTACATGGACTTCCTCTTTCCTTGACCACTGATAGAGGTAGTCAATTTACTTCTCGTTTATGGAAAGATCTTTGTGTCTCCTTAGGTATTGAAAGGTGTTTGAGCACGGCTTACCATCCTCAGATGAACGGCCAATCTGAGAGGACTAAGCAGTGGCTGGAAGAATACCTCAGGTGTTTTACAACTCAAAATCAAGACAACTGGGCATCTCTCCTACCCTTAGCTGAATTTGCGCATAACAACGCTTATCATTCTTCGATTAAAACCACTCCTTTCTTTGCAAATTATGGGTTTTACCCAGTCTTCCATGTCAACCCTCAACGAGAAAGTCAATAACCAGTGGTGAATGATACAACAAACAGTATTGCTGAAACTTTTACCATAGTAGCTGAAAACATCAAACATGCCCAAGATAGGCAAAAGATTTATTGCAACCTTAGAAGGAGACCAGCACCTAATTACATGATAGGTGACCTAGTCTGGTTATCCACCAGAACCTTCGCCTCACTACACCTACTAGGAAACTCAACAAGTTCTTTATTGGACCTTTCCCAATCAAGGCAGTAATTCATTCTAATGCTGTTACTCTGGATCTGCCGGACTCATATGAGATTCATCCCACCTTCCATGTCAACCTGTTGAAACCTTATAAAGAACTGAGGGTACGTTCAACGTCTTCTCCCATTCAACTTCCTATCTCTCCTGATAATGAATTTGAAGTTGAAAGTATACTGGACTCTAGAAAAATCTCTGGCCATTTGCAATACCTGGTGCACTGGAAGGGGTACCCATCGGAGGATGACTCTTGGGAACCTTCTGTCAACTTGTCAGCTCCCTGTCTGGTATCCCTCTTCCATCGAAGGAACCCGGATCGTCCTCATCCTTGAACCCCAGTGTGGTTCATTTTGAAGGGGCCCTCTGTAACATACTCTGTTCCTTTAAGGGCTGTTTATCTTAGCCTCCTTTTCACTTCCCTTTCCCCTTATAAGGCACGCCCTTACATCCTTCCTTGCTTGGTATTGAAGGTAATTCTGCGCATACAAGCCTCTCTCATATTCCTGCTGATTCGTGTTAAGGTTCCACTCTGTGCCTAACTGAACCTGCACATTCAACCAGACATCGGTATTCCTCTTACCACTTGTTGCACTCAGGAATTTCACTCTGCTTATCCTGTCAGTGACGAAGACGCCGCTCCGCTCTGGCACTCAGCTGATCGGCGGTGACGTCACCACAGCTGCTTCCAAACACTTCCGTGTTCGCCAGGCTTACGCTCACTACCACAGAACATTCAGCTGCTTAGTATCAAGGTACCAGCTTAAACTGCCGTATAAACTTACCTATTACGTATACTTGCCTCTGATATCCTTAATCTACGCTTGGTGAGGTTATTTATTTTTTCCTATATTAACCTTTATTCATTGTATTGTTGCACAACTTATTATTTATTTACAAGCTAGCTAACCAGAGAGTCTTAATTCATTTTCTACTGATCTTATTGTTAACATGTAAGTACCATTGGCAACAAGTTTGTGTTAATGAGTTTACATATAACTAAATTATATTTTCCTTCATTCAAGCAGTATAGAATTAAGCCTGCCTCTATAATACTTGGAACAGGAAACACACCTAATATTTTACTATGATAATGGAAGCTAGACTTTCTACTGAATTGTAAATCCTGCATGTTATGTGAATTATTACACACACCCAAATACAAGTTAATTAGTATCAGATACAATGTACCCAATCTATCCCAGAACATCTAACTCAATCTAAGTGAACATATAACATTAAAAAGTACAAATTACAAGACAAAGTCATGGACATAACTTGCTGCTAGCACAGAGCAAAAAGAAAGAAAAAGGGAGAAATGACATAGCAATGATAAAAGCATAGCAGTAATCTAAATATACATCATGATATAAATATAAATATATATATATACACATGTCAATTTGTAATGTGACCAGAGGAATATCAGTGCAGCAAATAGGAAATATAACATAATGTGCACTAAATAAATTGGCACTTAATCAACTGGAAAGTGAGACATACTGCATAAAGTAGGATCAAATAACCATGCAGGATGCGATACACATGCTAATAATATTCGTAGCACTGAGGACAATGAAACAGTGTTACACCTATATCCAGCATTAAGCATAATAAAGCAACATCAGTGTAGATTGCAGATATGCCTATCTCCCCCTAAAACATCTATAACCCTGATCATACAGCAGAGCGCTATTCCCAAGAACGTACCGTGTATGGTAACAGTCCAAAACAGCAGCACTGTGTGTCTAGAGGTGTGGATACAAATGCACTAACCAGAGCAACAGTGTGGGAGGGCTGTAAGTAGTCCTGTCATGCCAGCTGCTGTCAGCCAACGAGCCAGAAGTATCTGATAGGTCAGGGGGGGCATGCCGCTATGTGGTTTGTAATAGGAGAAAAGATATATACTGTTCAACCATTAAACTCCCTAGTGCAGTGCTTTCCAAACTGTGTGTCGTGACACATTAGTGTGTCAGCAGCAGTGTATAGATGTGTCCCAGCTTTAGTACAAAATGTTTTGAATTAAAAAAAAAAAAAAAAATTGGTTTCCGACTTTCCGCCTGCCTGCTATGCATCTCACGTAGTTGACACGTGATTGATACCTGGTGGGTCAGAGATCATCTTAACCTATTGGTGCAGCTCAGCGGGAACTGAAACTATTCCCATTAGTGGCACATTGGCTCCCGACTGCACTTTTAATCTCCTAAATCGACTTGTGACTGCATGTGTAGTCAGTGAGTGGGACAGCAGTGTGTTTGCAGCGAGGGCAGTAGTCAGTCGGACTCGCAAAGCTCTGAGAGCGGCAGCTTAAACGCTGAGCTGAAGTCAGAAGTCAAAGGTTTTTTTTTGCAGCTAGCTCACAGTAGTGCATTGCTGCTCCTGCTATATGGATAGGAAGTGGAAGCTTAAAAATGCTTGATGATGAAATGCGAGTGTCTTTATCTAATTTTCCACAAAATATTAAGAAACTGTGTTCATCCCATCAACCTCATACATCCCATTAAAATAGTAAGTAGCTATTGGTTAGTTATTAAACTTTTTTTTAATTCTTGCTCTTACATACTGTTACTTGTAAATACATTGTTTTATTATATCATTCATGTATATGTCCGTATCTCTTAAAACAAATTAGTTTAACCTCCTGTTTCCTAGTACAACTGAATTACTGTGTCGCAAAATGATGTAGATTTAAAAGTGTGTCACCAACACGAAAAGTTTGGAAAGCTCTGCCCTAGTGGAACAGTGTCAGTACAACAGGCTGCAATCAATGGGAAAGATATACAGCTGCAGTGAATAGTTATTGGGAAAATGTAATACGTAGTCAGGGAAGGGACAAGTCCATCTGTACAAGGTGTCAATGTAAGAACCACCATATAAGGTGTAGCCAGCAGATATATGTGAATAATGAGTAGACAGTCAGGCTGTAATGTATGCACATAATGAACACAACGAATAAGCTGCACACACAACGTACAGCGGAGCCATTTACAGTAAGGAGTATGTGAGAGCCAGCATGCAAGAGAAGCACATTGCAAAAGGCGACAGGGGCAAAATATATAGGATGTATTATAAAAGCTGTAGTGTGCTGTACTAAATACCTATAAATCTGCACATATAAGTATATACAAGTTAAAGGCTACAATGAGCGGGGCCCAGAATAAGGCTAGTGGACTCAGTCATAGGGGTATGGGACGCTATGTCCCACTAAGTTCCAATTTGGCCTAATGTCATAATAAATGTATACTTATAAGTACATAATAAGAGCACTGCTATGAGCTAGCCACTACAATAAAGTTACCCAGCCTGGACAACAGCTAATGATAAACAGCAAAAAACAGACTTACAGTAACCAAAGTCCGTATGGTGTTCAAACATCCCAGGTAGGGGAGTATGTACCCAACAGATATATGTAAAATAGAATAACATAAAAGAAAATGAAAGGGTCAAACATACTTATAGAAAGCAGTGCTAATCGTTACCCATATTCAGTCCTTTAGGGTGGATGGTATCCAGTTTGTAGATCCATTCTGCTTCCTTCTGTAGTAGGAGATTGTGCCTGTCACCACCCCTCCTAAGCAGGGGTACATGGTCGATGAGCATGAATCTGAGGTCCTTGACTGTATGTCCCTGTTCCATGAAGTGCCTAGCAACTGGCTGGTTGCTTTTCCCTTTGTTAATTGCCGCCCGTATGGCACTTCTATGGTTAGCCATATGTTTTTTTATATCGTCATCAGTCTTGCTGATATAGAATAGTCCACAAATAAAGTTCAGCATGCATATGACAAACTTTGTGGTGCAGTTAAGATGGTGTTTGATTGCATACCTTTGGTTGTTATTGGGATGTCTAAAGTGGCTGCCCTGCAGCATAGTGTTGCAGGTAGTGCAGCAAAGGCACTTGAAAGAACCAAGTCGTGTAGAGACAGTTACACTGTCAGTGCTGTAGCTCCTAATGGGGTCTGTTACCATTAGGATATCCCTCAAGTTCCTGCCCTGTCTGTATCCAATTCTCGGTGGATCATGCTTAATATAGGGCAGTGTCATATCAGTACTCACTATTTCCCAGTGTTCCTTGAGAGTGGTACCCAGTCCCCTAGTTTTAGGGGTAAAGGTAGTGATGAAGTTGGTCCTTGGAGGTTTTAAAGTAGGTACTTCCCTGTCTAATGGTGTCTCACCAGTACCACCAGTTGCTGCCAGTCTGGAAGACATAATCGTGGCCTTATCATAACCTCTAGCAGCAAATTTGCGTTCCATTTCATCAAGTTGTAGTTGACAACGTGCGTCCGAAGTGTTGTTGCGTGCCACCCGAAGCATTTGGGCCTTTGGTATCGCTTTGATGAGTCATCGTGGGTGGCAGCTGGAGGCATGGATGATAGAGTTTCTGTCAGTTTCTTTTTTGTAGAGTGTAGTGCCCAGAGCCACTCCATCCTTGAAGATCCTGAGGTCCAAGAAGTCAACCTGTTGACAGCTAGCACACACATTTAATTTTACCGGTTCATTCAGTGCATTCAGGTGGTTGGTCCAGTTCATCAGGGATTTTTCAGTGCCCCTCCAGATAAGGAGAATATCATCATTGTACCTCTTGTAGTGCAGGACTCGTGTCTGTTCATATACCGTAAAGATATTTTCTTCGATGTGCTCCATAAATAAGTTAGCAAATGCCGGAGCCATATGGGAGCCCATGGCTGTACCGGTCAGCTGTAGATAGAAACTTTTCTCAAATTTGAAGTAGTTCAACTTTAAGCATAGGGTCAGGAGTTCCACAATAAATTTCGGAGGTGGACCCACATAGGGGTATCTGTTCAAGCATTGGGATATGATCTGGATACCAGATTCTTGTGGGATTATTGTATAAAGGCTGGTAACGTCCATGCTAGCCAAAATGTAATCAGGCCCAATGTCATTCACCCGAGAGAGTATGTCAATAATAGACAGGGAATCCCGTAGGTATGATTGCATGTTGAGTACAAAAGGCTGTAGTAAAGAGTCCACGTAAGTGGCCAGAGGTTGGAGTAAAGATCCCCTGATGGAGACAATGGGACGACCCGGTGGGGAATCCAGTCTTTTGTGGATTTTAGGCAAGGTGTAGATAATAGGTCTGACTGGATATTTCACAGTCAACCAATCCCTCAGGTGCCCGTCAATCCATTGTTTCTGACAATCCATTGTTTCTGATAGGCATGCTCAATGACACTGTCAATGCGGGTCTTGTAGGTGATAGTCGGATCACAAGGTAAAGACTTGTATGTGAGGGCATCCGTTAGCTGTGACAGAATTTCCTTTTTATAATCAAGATAGTCCTGTATCACTATTGCACCTCCCTTGTCAGCCGGGCGAATTACAATAAAAGCATAATTGATCAGTGTATGTGTGGCTGCCCAGTCTGCAGATGTCATATTGTTCTTGTGTTTAGGTGCAGTAGAACCTGCTGCTTTTTGCTGGACAATCATGGTAAAGGTGCTGCTGTTTTGTAATGTTACCATACACAGTACGTTCTTGGGAATAGCGCTCTGCTGTATGATCAGGGTTATAGATGTGTTAGGGGGAGATAGGCATATCTGCAATCTACACTGATGTTGCTTTATTATGCTTAATGCTGGATATAGGTGTAACACTGTTTCATTGTCCTCAGTGCTACAAATATTATTAGCATGTTTATCGCATCCTGCATGGTTATTTGATCCTACTTTATGCAGTATGTCTCACTCTCCAATTGATTAAGTGCCAATTTATTTAGTGCACATTATGTTGTATTTCCTATTTGCTGCACTGATATTCCTCTGGTCACATTACAAATTGGCATGTGTATATATATATATTTATATCATGATGTATATGTAGATTACTGCTATGCTTTTATCATTGCTATGTCATTTCTCCCTTTTTCTTTCTTTTTGCTCTGTGCTAGCAGCAAGTTATGTCAATGACTTTGTCTTGTAATTTGTACTTTTTAATGTTATATGTTCACTTAGATTGATGTGGATGTTCTGGGATAGATTGGGTAGTAATTAACTTGTATTTGGGTTTGTATGTATTTTGGTGTAAACAGTGTATGGTTGCCATGACTACCGTTTTTGGCGCAATTTCTGTTCACTGGGGGAGGGTCTTAGAGGGTATACAGGGAGTGCAGAATTATTAGGCAAATTAGTATTTTGACCACATCATCCTCTTTATGCATGTTGTCTTACTCCAAGCTGTATAGGCTCGAAAGCCTACTACCAATTAAGCATATTAGGTGATGTGCATCTCTGTAATGAGAAGGGGTGTGGTCTAATGACATCAACACCCTATATCAGGTGTGCATAATTATTAGGCAACTTCCTTTCCTTTGGCAAAATGGGTCAAAAGAAGGACTTGACAGGCTCAGAAAAGTCAAAAATAGTGAGATATCTTGCAGAGGGATGCAGCACTCTTAAAATTACAAAGCTTCTGAAGCGTGATCATCGAACAATCAAGCGTTTCATTCAAAATAGTCAACAGGGTCACAAGAAGCGTGTGGAAAAACCAAGGCGCAAAATAACTGCCCATGAACTGAGAAAAGTCAAGCGTGCAGCTGCCAAGATGCCACTTGCCACCAGTTTGGCCATATTTCAGAGCTGCAACATCACTGGAGTGCCCAAAAGCACAAGGTGTGCAATACTTAGAGACATGGCCAAGGTAAGAAAGGCTGAAAGACGACCACCACTGAACAAGACACACAAGCTGAAACGTCAAGACTGGGCCAAGAAATATCTCAAGACTGATTTTTCTAAGGTTTTATGGACTGATGAAATGAGAGTGAGTCTTGATGGGCCAGATGGATGGGCCCGTGGCTGGATTGGTAAAGGGCAGAGAGCTCCAGTCCGACTCAGACGCCAGCAAGGTGGAGGTGGAGTACTGGTTTGGGCTGGTATCATCAAAGATGAGCTTGTGGGGCCTTTTCGGGTTGAGGATGGAGTCAAGCTCAACTCCCAGTCCTACTGCCAGTTTCTTCAAGCAGTGGTACAGGAAGAAGTCTGCATCCTTCAAGAAAAACATGATTTTCATGCAGGACAATGCTCCATCACACGCGTCCAAGTACTCCATAGTGTGGCTGGCAAGAAAGGGTATAAAAGAAGAAAATCTAATGACATGGCCTCCTTGTTCACCTGATCTGAACCCCATTGAGAACCTGTGGTCCATCATCAAATGTGAGATTTACAAGGAGGGAAAACAGTACACCTCTCTGAACAGTGTCTGGGAGGCTGTGGTTGCTGCTGCACGCAATGTTGATGGTGAACAGATCAAAACACTGACAGAATCCATGGATGGCAGGATTTTGAGTGTCCTTGCAAAGAAAGGTGGCTATATTGGTCACTGATTTGTTTTTGTTTTGTTTTTGAATGTCAGAAATGTATATTTGTGAATGTTGAGATGTTATATTGGTTTCACTGGTAAAAATAAATAATTGAAATGGGTATATATTTGTTTTTTGTTAAGTTGCCTAATAATTATGCACAGTAATAGTCACCTGCACACACAGATATCCCCTAAAATAGCTATAACTAAAAACAAACTAAAAACTACTTCCAAAACTATTCAGCTTTGATATTAATTAGTTTTTTGGGTTCATTGAGAACATGGGTTCATCCTCAAAAATACAACTTGCCTAATAATTCTGCACTCCCTGTAAATGTTTGCTTGTCACATTTTATTGTTGGTCTGATGAAGGGGAGCTGTCCCCGAAACGTCACATAAAGAAAAGCTTCTATTGCTTATCCCAGTGAGTGCTGTCTTCTATTACCTTTATCTCTACCTGTATTTAGCACCCTGGCAACTGGACACCTGTTTGTGTGAGTGCATCAGTCTCTGTGAATATATACAGTACATATATATATATATATATATATATATTACAAAAAATGCTCCAGTTATATCTATTTAAAAATAAAAAAAACATTTTCTTCTATGTGAATGCAAAATATTCATAACCCAGCTCCATTGAAGTCTATGGGGAGAAGAGGTTAGCGTGGTTGTGATATCTGAAGTCCTGAAGTTATTGTGTGTCGGCTTTCACTTGCATGACAACAAATTAACATTCAACATAATACGTGCACTAACCCTCACGTGTTACAAGTTTACTTCTGGCAAAGTTTGAGCATGAGCAAAGGCTAACTAAATAGTGCCTCACTTGTAATCTAGTCCTCATTCTTCACATCATCAACAAAACCAACACAGCAGAATAAATTACTAGCTTTCAGATAGATTACTAGTTTTGCGTTATGAGCGGCTCGGTGCTAACTTGCAAGTTATTTCCACCACTCACCTCCCTATAGCGCTGCTATTACAGGTTTGCAAAAACCCAGCGTTAGCAGGCAATGGCCCATATTTATCAAGCTCCGTACGGAGCTTGAAGGGCCGTGTTTCTGGTGAGTCTTCAGACTCGCCAGAAACAGCAGTTATGAAGCAGCGGTCACAAAGACCGCTGCTCCATAACCTGTTCGCCTGCTTTGGCCATGAGTCTGCAGGGGGCGGCATTGCACCAGCAGCTCTTGTGAGCTGCTAGTGCAATGCTGAATACAGCGAGAGTATTGCTCGCCGTATTCAGAAAGGTCTGGCGGACCTGATCCGCACTGTCGGATCAGGTTCGCCAGACCTTGATAAATAGAGCCCAATATGTCAGCGTTGAGCTCCATTGAGCTCCATACCGCACCCAAATACCAGCGCTGCTTTGAGCTGGTTTTACGTGCTCATTTTCCCCATAGACATCAATGGGGAGAGCCGGCTAAAAAAAAGCCTAACACCTGCAATAAAGGAGTGTAAAGCTCAGTAACACAGCCCCATTGATTCCTATGGGGATAGAAAAGTTATGTTTACACCTAACACCCTAACATAAACCCAGAGTCTAAACACCCTTAATCTGCTGCCCCTGACGTCGCCGACATCTACATTGCACTTATTAACCTTTAATCTGCTGCCCCAACACAGCCGACACCTACATTACAGTTATTAACCCCTAATATGCCACCCCCTATGTCGCTGCCACCTACATTACAGTTATTAACCCCTAATCTGCTGCCCCCGACATCGCCGCCACCTACCTACACTTATTAACCCCTAATCTGCCGCCCAAACGTCGCCGCCACTATACTAAAGTTATTAACCCCTAAACCTAACCCTAAGTCTAACCCTAACCTTAACGTAACCCTAACACCCACTAACTTTAACATAATTAAAATAAATCTAAATAAAAATTACAATTAATACTTAAATAATTCCTATTTAAAACTAAATACTTACCTATAAAATAAAACCTAAGATAGCTACAATATAACTAATAGTTACATTGTATCTAGCTTATGTTTTATTTTTATTTCACAGGTAAATTTGTATTTATTTTAACTAGGTATACTAGGTAGTAAATAGTGATTAACTATTTACTAACTACCTAGTTAAAATAAATACAAACTTACCTGTAAAATAAAACCTAACATGTCTTACACTAACACCTAAACTTACACTACAATTAAATCAAATACTGTACATTAATTACATTCAATTAACTAAATTACAAAAATAATAAACACTAAATTACACAAAATAAAAAAGAAATTATAAAATATTTAAACTAATTACACATAATCTAATAGCCCTATCAAAATAAAAAAGCCCCCCCAAAATAAAAAAAAACCCTTGCCTAAACTAAATTGCCAAAAGCCCTTAAAAGGGCCTTTTGTGGGGCAAAAAAATACACACAACCCCCAACAGTAAAACCCACCACCCACACAACCAACCCCCCCCAAAAAAAAAACCTACCTAACAAACCTAAGCTCCCCATTGCCCTGAAAAGGGCATTTGGATGGGCATTGCCCTTAAAAGGGAATTTAGCTCTTTTTCAGCCCAAACCCTAAGCTAAAAATAAAACCCACCCAATAAACCCTTAATAAAACCTAACACTAACCCCCGAAGATCCACTTACAGTTTTTGAAGACCAGACATCCATCTTTAACGAAGCATGGAGAAGTATTCATCCAAGCAGGCAGAAATCCTCAACGAAGCTGGGAGAAGTCTTTATCCAAGCTGCAAGAAGTGGTCCTCCAGGCGGGCAGAAGTCTTCACCCAGATGGCATCTTCTATCTTCATCCTTACGACGCGGAGCGGCTCCATCTTCAAGACATCCAGTGCGGAGCATCCTCTTCTGACGACGGCTACTGAAGAATGAAGGTTCCTTTAAGGGATGTCATCCAAGATGGCATCCTTTGAATTCTGATTGGCTGATAGAATTCTATCAGCCAATCGGAATTAAAGTTGAAAAAATCCTATTGGCTGATCCAATCAGCCAATAGGATTGAGCTTGCATTCTATTGGCTGTTCCAATCAGGGTTTATTGGGTGGGTTTTATTTTTAGCTTAGGGTTTGTACTGAAAAAGAGCTAAATGCCCTTTTAAGGGCAATGTCCAACCAAATGCCCTTTTCATGGCAATGGGAAGCTTAGGTTTTTTAGGTAGGTATTTTTTTGGGGGGGGGGTTGGTTGTGTAGGTGGTGAGTTTTACTGTTGGCGGGTTGTTTGTATTTTTTTTTTTACAGGTAAAATAGCTGATTTTTTGGGGGCAATGCCCCACAAAAGGCCCTTTTAAGGGCTATTGGCAGTTTAGTTTAGGCTAGGTTTTTTTTTATTTTGGGGGGGCTTTTTTATTTTGATAGGGCTATTAGATTAGGTGTAATTAGTTTAAATATTTGTTAATTTCTTTTTTATTTTGTGTAATTTAGTGTTTATTATTTTTTGTAATTTAGTTAATTGTATTTAATTCATGTAATTGATTTAATTGTAGTGTAAGGTTAGGTGTTAGTGTAAGACAGGTTAGGTTTTATTTTACAGGTAAATCTGTATTTATTTAAACTAGGTTGTTAGTAAATAGTTAATAACTATTTACTAACTAGTCTACCTAGTTAAAATAAATACAAACTTAATTGTGAAATAAAAATAAAACATAATCTAGATACAATGTAACTATTAGGTATTAATTATTTAGGTATTAATTGTAATTTTTATTTAGATTTATTTTAATTATGTTAAAGTTAGTGGGTGTTAGGGTTAGGGTTAGACTTCGGGTTAGGTTTAGGGGTTAATAACTTTAGTATAGTGGCAGCGATTTTGGGGGCAGCAGATTAGGGGTTAATAACAGTAATGTAGGTTGCAGCGATGTTAGGGACAGCAGATTAGGGGTTAATAATATTTAACTAGTGTTTGCGATGCTGGAGTACGGCGGTTTAGGGGTTAATATGTTTATTATAGTGGTGGCGATGCCGGGAGCAGCAGATTAGGGGTTAATAATTGTATTTTAGTGTTTGTGATGCGGGAGGGCCTCGGTTTAGGGTTTAATAGGTAGTTTATGGGTGTTAGTGTACTTTTTAGCACTTTACAGCTTTGTAACATAAAAGCCATAACTACTGACTTTCAGTTTACGGTACGGATCTTGTAGTTATGGGCTGTACAGCTCACTTTTTGGCCGGACAGGCAAACTCGTAATATCGGCGCTATTTAAGTCCCATTGAAAAAGGACTTTTTGAAAGCTGCGGTAGTTACGTTGCGTTACGGCCAAAAAAGTGTGCGTTACAGATATACCTGCAAAACTCGTTATAACAGCGGTAGTGAAAAAGCAGCGTTATGAAGGAGAACTCGGAGAACTCCCTTGGAGAACTTGGAACTTGGAGAACTCCCTTAATTTATTCTGCTCTATATGAAAAAAAAATTGTCTTTTTTTTATTTTTCTTTGAGATTTTAGTGAATATTGGCCATGTTTAAGTCTGTAAATAACTGAAGATTATACTGATAAGTAGCTAAAACTGTGTTTATATTAGAATATTAGAATCATAGTTGCATGAAAGAGGGGGGGGGAAATCCCATCTGGAATGTTATTCTTTATATCAGTTCACACTGTTTGTTACTTACCTCATCACATGTAGTCCGGAAATCCATGTGCTGTTGCACGGCAATTTTTTTCGTCTTAAGGAAATAGAAAAAAGAAAAAAAGAAACCAAAGAAGTTATTAAGATAATATATACAAGTATACAAAAACAAGTGAAAACGTCTATGAATTTATTAAAGAAAGCAGATCGGCATCCAGAAATGTTATGCTTTAGACTCATAGTGAAATAAGCTAATTTCTTTAGTAAAGTGTGCTGCAATTCTCTTTTTTATTAGGTAGCCGAATAAACCTTAAAAGTTTAAATACACTGCATAACTCTTCCTACTGCCAGAAGAGATTTTCTAGCTCATTAGTTTGATACGATAATGTGTTCCTTTTATTACTTCTTTTCAACTTGGATACATCTATTTTCAGATTTGTGTGTCTATATTATCTACAGATGTAAACTACAATATTTTTATTTCATTTCTTCCGACTTTGCATATCATAGGTTAGCATATGTTCCAGTATCTTATCTTGCAATGGTGTTTCTAGCTACTTTTTTAAATGAAAAAAGAAATATGTTATGGTAGCATTGGCTTCATATTCATTTTTTTTAAACAAAAAAATATTCTTAGTGCTGTAAGAATTATATTTAGGAAGCTACAATGTAAATCCTATTTCCCATATGTCAGACCTCAATTATATACCTCTTGTTCAAAAAAATATTCAATATCTACTAATATCTAAATGCATTAACATATTTTATTTCTAGTAGATTTTGTTTGACACAAATGAAATTAATATACGATTCTTGCATGAAACGGAAGCTGCCAGCACTTGTTTGGTTTAGATTTGAATATGACATGGCAGATAGACTTTTTCTTGGCTCTCTTCTATATTGTGAGTGATTATTTTGTCACTGAGCTAATATGTGGCTGATCATATTAATATGAAAAGCTATGAATAACATAATGAAAAAATAGCATACAGTAATATAATACGTTAAAAGATTAGGTTTTGCATTCCATAAATTCAAACCATGTAGTTTTTGTGATTGTATAGTCCCAAAGGACCATATCTAGAAGAAAGCCATTTAAGTATTACATTTAAAATAAGAAGTCGCTTAAAAGTCACTGAAATTTACCTTTTCATATTCATGAGAATTCTCAACAAATTCTATTAAACACACACGTGCCTCATTATGTATGGATACACTTTGTCAGTCTTATATACAGGGAGTGCAGAATTATTAGGCAAGTTGTATTTTTGAGGATTAATTTTATTATTGAACAACAACCATGTTCTCAATGAACCCAAAAAACTCATTAATATCAAAGCTGAATAGTTTTGGAAGTAGTTTTTAGTTTGTTTTTAGTTATAGCTATTTTAGGGGGATATCTGTGTGTGCAGGTGACTATTACTGTGCATAATTATTAGGCAACTTAACAAAAAACAAATATATACCCATTTCAATTATTTATTTTTACCAGTGAAATCAATATAACATCTCAACATTCACAAATATACATTTCTGACATTCAAAAACAAAACAAAAACAAATCAGTGACCAATATAGCCACCTTTCTTTGCAAGGACACTCAAAAGCCTGCCATCCATGGATTCTGTCAGTGTTTTGATCTGTTCACCATCAACATTGCGTGCAGCAGCTACCACAGCCTCCCAGACACTGTTCAGAGAGGTATACTGTTTTCCCTCCTTGTAAATCTCACATTTGATGATGGACCACAGGTTCTCAATGGGGTTCAGATCAGGTGAACAAGGAGGCCATGTCATTAGATTTTCTTCTTTTATACCCTTTCTTGCCAGCCACGCTGTGGAGTACTTGGACGCGTGTGATGGAGCATTGTCCTGCATGAAAATCATGTTTTTCTTGAAGGATGCAGACTTCTTCCTGTACCACTGCTTGAAGAAGGTGTCTTCCAGAAACTGGCAGGACTCCATCCTCAACCCGAAAAGGCCCCACAAGCTCATCTTTGATGATACCAGCCCAAACCAGTACTCCACCTCCACCTTGCTGGTGTCTGAGTTGGACTGGAGCTCTCTGCCCTTTACCAATCCAGCCACGGGCCCATCCATCTGGCCCATCAAGACTCACTCTCATTTCATCAGTCCATAAAACCTTAGAAAAATCAGTCTTGAGATATTTCTTGTCCCAGTCTTGACGTTTCAGCTTGTGTGTCTTGTTCAGTGGTGGTCGTCTTTCAGCCTTTCTTACCTTGGCCATGTCTCTGAGTATTGCACACCTTGTGCTTTTGGGCACTCCAGTGATGTTGCAGCTCTGAAATATGGCCAAACTGGTGGCAAGTGGCATCTTGGCAGCTGCACGCTTGACTTTTCTCAGTTCATGGGCAGTTATTTTGCGCCTTGGTTTTTCCACACGCTTCTTGCGACCCTGTTGACTATTTTGAATGAAACGCTTGATTGTTCGATGATCACGCTTCAGAAGCTTTGCAATTTTAAGAGTGCTGCATCCCTCTGCAAGATATCTCACTATTTTTGACTTTTCTGAGCCTGTCAAGTCCTTCTTTTGACCCATTTTTCCAAAGGAAAGGAAGTTGCCTAATAATTATGCACACCTGATATAGGGTGTTGATGTCATTAGACCACACCCCTTCTCATTACAGAGATGCACATCACCTAATATGCTTAATTGGTAGTAGGCTTTCGAGCCTATACAGCTTGGAGTAAGACAACATGCATAAAGAGGATGATGTGGTCAAAATACTCATTTGCCTAATAATTCTGCACTCCCTGTAGTGTCAAGGTAATACATATGGGATACTATATGAAAAAAGTGGGCATGATGGACTTTGCATCTTTGCCCAACATGGCGCACAACATTTTTTGTCAGTACGCAGTGTGCTGTGCAGCCCTTGGACTAGTGTATATTGCACCATGGAAACACAATTTTATCATAATTACCAGTTCATAAACTATCACACTAAAGATACTCAAAATATTTACAGCTGAAGCAGAGAGTAGATCTCAAATAATAGTTATGCCAAATTGCATATTACTTATTATAAGGAACATTATGGCAAAATACCCTTATCAATAGATTGGCTTACTAGATACTATCAGCAAGGAACTGGATAATATGATTTAACTCCAATCCCAGATGAAATACATCCAAGGGTACTAAGGGAACTCAATCTTGTAAAAGCCAAATTTATACGCTTAATTTTTTTTCAAAATGTAATGTTCTCAGGCATGGTACCACAGGACTAGTGGAAATCTGGTTCCACAGTATAAAAAAGAAAACAGAGATCATTCAGGGTGCTATAGACAAACAAGTTTTTCATCAGTGGTGGGAAGTTACAAGAGGGGATTATACGTAATTATACAGTATATTCATGAAAACATGATCATGAGTGACAATAAGCATGGTTTTGTGGGAAACAGATCAACCCAAACGTTGGTGTGATATAATTTTATTTTGCAATGGTAAATTATTGTATAACAATGGGAGATTATTGTACAGCACAAACGGAGTGAGAATTGCTGATAAAAGTATCACTTGGATAAACAACTGGTTGAAGGATAGTAAATAGATAGTAGTAGTAAATGGATTATACTCAAATTAAACAAATGTAGTCAGTGGAATCCCTCAAGGATTATTTTTAGTTTGAGTGCTATTTACTATTCCTATAAATGACCTAGAGAGCAGTATCTTAGTCTTTGAACATAACTGTAACTTCTTTATGGTGATTAGGTCAGAAGATTGCTCTGCAATTGAAATTGCCTAAACTGGGAGAATGTGTTCATAAATGGCCAATGAGATTTAACACTGATTAATGTAAGATTTTACATTTCAGATAAAAAAAAATAAGCATTTAAAAATGGAAATAAATAAATAAAACAATGGAACAGTATACTGTAAAATTGTTTTTATATTAATGTATTTTCAATGAATACCAGCAGCAGAGCATAAAATGTATGAGAAATTGCATTTTCAGGTTTATTTGTGTATATGAATTAGCTGGGTGGGTTTGTGTATTTAAACCACAGCCTATTGAAATGGGTTGACCTTGCAGGTAATATTAGATCTCATTATGTTATCTCTTTGTGTACACACAATCGCTTCCTTAAATGATATATGTTTGTAAACCAAAGCTCAATACTTCAAGACAACAATGAAAAATTAACATTTTATTACTTAACTACCCTGCACCCACTGGGCGTGTAATTGTTTCTGCTGGCTATGTTTACTTAGGCTTGTCAATAGACTCCAGTATACAAATTTTCAGTGTAGGTTGGGATTCCAAAGACTAACACTGAGATTACAAGTTTTGTGGTGAGGCTATACCGCTCAAAAATTGGCCATTGCAAAGCGCATACAAATGCCCCTTTAGGGGCAATGGGTAGATTAGGTTTTATTTAGACTTAGGTTTTTTATTTTGGGGGGGTTGGTTGGGTGGGGGGTTTTATTGTTGGGGGAACCTTGTAATTTTTTGTCAGGAAAAGAGCTGTTTAACTTAGGGCAATGCCCTACAAAAGGCCCTTTTAAGGGCTATTGGTAGTTTATGGTAGGTTAGGATGTGTTTTTATATTGGGGGTCTTTTTAATTTTATAGGGCTATTAGATTAGGTGTAATAGTTTTTATTTTTGATAATTTAGTTTGTTATTTTTTGTAATGTTAGATTTTTTTTATTTTTTCATAGTATTAGGTTTTTTTAAATTTGTAATTTAGGTTTTTTATTTTTTCGTTTTTTAGAGTTAGTTTTTTTTAATCATATAATTTAGGTTTTTTTAATTAGTAGTTTTTTTATTTTATTAGAATAGTTATGTTAGGTTAATTTATAGTTTACTCTTAGTTTTTTTTATTTCACAGGTAAGTTTTTTTATTTTAATATAGTTATATTGTAACTTTTAATTAAAAGTTAAGGGGTGTTAGGTTTAGTGGTTAATAGTTAAATTTAGTGTTTTGCGATGTGGGGGGCTGGCGGTTTAGGGGTTAATAGGTTTAGTTTATTAGTTGCTATGTGGGGGCTGGCGGTTTAGGGGTTACTAGCTTTATTTAGTGTTGGCGACATTGGGGAGCAGCGGATTAGGGGTTAATAATGTTATTATAGTGTTGGTGATGTGGGGGGCCAGTAGTTTAGGGGTTAATAGGTTTATTTAGTGTCAGCGATGTTGGGGAGTGGCGGATTAGAAGTTAAACTCAGCCCTTGACTTTTGTGCGGGATGGAGCTTAATGCACCCTAACGCACAGCACAAGGAGGTTATTCAGTAACTCTTAATGGCAGCGCTATGGAAAGTACAGAACCGCTCATTTTATTGTGTTCTTGATGCACACAGTATAGCGCAAAACTCGTAATCTAGCCGTAAATCAGTTATTTCAAATGCTGAAATAAGGATAACCGAGCTACTTGTAAGAAATTTAATACACTTCAGCAGGTAAAATGAATCATTGGAAACAATTTAAAGAGGATAATTTTTGGGGGTAAACTATCCCTTAAATCTGTTGACAACAACCTAAAAAGTAATGCTCTAACAAAGGGCATGAATGCAAGGGAAGAAAGCACATTTCTGCCCATATTTAAGCCCCTGTTAAGAGCTTGAGTATAGAGTACAATTTTGGGGACCAATTTTTAAAAAGAACATTAGAGAACTAGAAGGGGTTCAGAGAATGCAGTATTTACAGAGATATTAAATAGTAAATACATGTTACACATAATGATGTATTCAAAGCAAATATTAGCCCTAGTATAATATGTAGCTTTATTTTATACAATTATATTAGTTGTTTAACTACTGATGATGAAAGTGTAAAAGTTTAGTTTCTGGGGGGCGGAGCTAGCTAGAAAAGAGAGCAGATGTGTGTGTCTGAAGCTCCGCTAAAAAGACTGCCTAGCACTGCTAAAACCACCAGATTCTGGCTAAAAAATCTGCCTAAAACTAGGAGACCTGAGGAGTTAGCACTTTACCGAATCCAGAAAGTGCAGAGCTTAACTCCATCTGACTCTGGAGAGACCGGAGCAATATTGCAATGCTGAACTCCACAGCCAGGGGAGCGGAACATCCCACCCTTACCGCTACCCATCTCCCATCCTGACTGAGCTCTGAGATTGGAGGTACCGGGAATTATCCACATCCCTTACAAAAAGAGAACTCAGCTGAACATCGGCGGCTGAAAGACCAAGAGGATTTCCGGAGCCTGGGAGGCCTAAGTCCATTGCACGGAGACAGAACCGCATAAACAGCTACTGAAATCATCGGGCTAATTGGACCGCAACTCACAGGGAGCCGATAGAAAACATGGCTGAAGGTGCAGAAACTGAGAGTGGTGGAAGGTGAGGCCTTGCTAATTCTGGCATGAGTCGCCTTCTTGAAAGCAGAGTAAGTGCACAATACACCTCCTTCATCCACACAAGGCCCCACACCTTTAGCCCATGCTTGAGGCTACATAGGCCTACACTTAAAACTCCAAATCTGACGGACTTAAACATAGAGATATTCAGGGATCTGGGAGAAAACCCTTAGGCTTTAAATCCTCTGACCCTGAGGAACTTCTATTTGTACATAAAGATCGTAGCACAACTGAGGGTCCAACACTAAGCAATTTACAGGGCTTGTTTTAATCCACATCTGGCAAATGAAGAGACTGGGGAATAACTACCTGAGGACACTTATATAGCTCAAGTTCATGGGAAAGAAAGAGGTATAAGACTCAGGCCTAAGTGACACAACTCCATACAGCCCATCTCTCCTAACCCTAGTTTGCGCAGTGTTAATAGAAGCAGCAGGCATTTCTCACCCCACCCATTTACACGTCCCCAGTGGATATATCCCATGTACCTTGTCCTTCTACCGCCCTATATGGGTACGTCCCTTTGAGAGAGGCCGACTACTATGCTGTCTGTAGTAACAACATATAAATCAGCATCCCTGATCTCCCACAGTATGTAGCCAGTTACTGGAGGCATAAACCCCGCCAGTCACACTAACACTCTCAGCATACTGTGATTAAATACAGATACCTGAATCTAACTACCTTTCAGGCAAGAAAAAAAGATGTCTTAAACATTCAAGAAGAAACAAAAATCTTCCTCTACCACTAAATGCATGGTAGCAGATCACTTTCACCAATCAAACTCAGCGGTACAAGCAAGCTCAGATGAGGAGGGATCAGATAATGGAAGCCTGTCTGATGTACAGATAAACGCTTCATTAGCCCAAAATGTTTGTCATCTACCACAGGCAGATAATCTTTCCAACAACCTAATGGACTCCATCAAGTCAATATTGGCTACTCATCATGACGCTCTCTCCAAGAAATTTGACAGAGCACATGCTGACTTAAAGAGGGACATAGCTACAATTAGGGTACGCATGGATGCTCTGGAGTGCAAACAGGAAGACTTAATGATTGACCATACCAACCTCTTAAGCTACTCACAGAATTTGGCTGAACAACTTTCTGATCTAGAGATGAAACTGGCTGACCTGGAAGACAGGTCAACCCGCAACAATATCCGCATCAAGGGCATACCAGAAACTGTCTTACCGCAAGAAATGGAGATCTACTTACAGGACCTCTTTACAGCTATATTGGGACCTACCCTAAACCAAGAAGCCCTAATTGACAGAGTACATTGTGCCTTGAAACCGAAAGCCACTGATGGGGAAAAGCCAAGAGATGTCATTGCCCACCTTCATTACTATACCTACTGAGAGAAATTATTACGGGCCTTGAGCAAAGACAAAGTATTGCCAGACAAATATACAGATATTCAGTTCTATCCTGTTCCAGCTCCGCAGATATTACCAACCTTTCACTAGACTGCTGAGGGATAGGGGCATTAAATACAGATGGGGATTTCCTTTGAGAATCTTCATCACAAAAGATGGACAGCAATATGTAGCCTCTTCGCCGCAGTAAGTGAAGGAACTACTACAAAGATGGGACCTCCTTTCTCCAGAGACAGAGGATACTCACCCGGGTCCTAGCAGGCCCCTAGATCTGCGTGTATCAGCCCCAGAGTGGAGGCCACTACCTCAGAGAACTGTGACCAGCTCCAAAAGGCAATCCGTGCCCTCCGGCCCAAAGTCTCCTCAACTCTCTATTTACAGAGACAGAGACTGAACTTATAGAGTGCTCCTACAAATCCCTCTTTGATGAATGAAGATGGGTGAAATTTTGATGAATCAAATACTATTAGAAATGTAAAATGTTTAAAATGTTATAGCGGTATTATTATGTTCATGTATACTTATGCTTCATTATTAAGATCAGTAATACATACAATTAGTAAATATCTTGGGGGAGCAAGACTCTCTTAGCAAATGCAATAGAAATGTGTCCAGAGGCACTTCAATGATTTTGTCCCTTCCTTCCTGGTGCATTGAGCCTTTCTTATGCGCTAGGGAGGAATTTACATTATTATATCATCTAAAACACTTAACAGGTAAACACAACTGATGTATTTCCAGATCATCATTGTTTTTTGTCAATAACATAGTAGTATTGATGTATGATGTAATCACACTTACACCCACTGACCAGTCAAGTTTTCCTAAGGTTACTAGCATAAGACTAAATCAATGCCTGTTTTAGACATCCGCAAAGAAATTACATAGCGGACGCAGTTATTTGCTATATCTCAGAAGCAGATGGAGCTCCTCTCTCCATTGCCTTGGACCCATAGGGAGAAACTTAAGTAAGAGTACATCTCGAGACCCACTCCCATCCACCATGCCCACTGGCTACATGGCTAGAGTAGATGACAATCTATCATTTAAAAATTATATTGTTTATTGTTATGTTTGTCTGTTATGAAAAGCTGAAATCTGTTACTGTTTTATCTTAATAAAACCTGGGCAGTGGTCTCTGGGTAACGTGCAAACGGGTCAGGGTGCTGAAATACTTCCTTTCACTGTTTTATCTTAAACCATCTGCATTGTCTGACCCCTGTAGCTTTTTATTTTCGCGGCTACACCATTAAACATGTAGCAATTAATGTACATTAATGTTCAGTTAGGTTAACCTAATATAGGGAGTCAGATAGATGTAGCCAGCCTCCTCCATAGCACCCAGTATGCTTAAATGCTTTTACAGAGGACTGGCGGTGGTGAAATCCGTACACATCTACCCCCAGCATAATTAATTGTGGTCTCCTGGGTAAACCCTTAAAGGGACAGTCTACCATAGAATTGTTATTGTTTTAAAAGATAGATAATCCCTTTATTACCCATTCCCCAGTTTTGCATAACCAACACAGTTATATTAATATACTTTTTTATCTCTGTGATTACCTTGTATCTAGGAACCTTCTTCCAGCCCCCTGATCACATGACTGTGACTGTTTATTATCTATTGTCTTAAATTTAGCATTGCTTTGTGCTAAATCTTAAATAACCCCCTGTGCCTGAACACAGTCTTATCTTTATGGCCCATGTGTACTTTCTGTCTCTTTGTGTTGAAAAGAGATTTAAAAAGCATGTGATAAGAGGCAGCCCTCAAAGGCTTAGAAATTAGCATATGAGCCTACCTATGTTTAGTTTAAACTAAGAATACCAAGAGGAAAAAGCTAATTTGATGATAAAAGTAAATTGGAAAGTTGATTAAAATTAAAAGTCCTATCTGAATAATGAAAGTTTAATTTATACTAGACGTTCCCTTTAAGAGACCACTCATTGAGAAAGTGTAAATAAAACACTTCAATTTACACCACTAGGCATTTGAGAACCCCCTTATTAGAGGTGATATAGATTGTAAATAATTGTGCAAATACTGGGTGGTATACACGCCATAACTCAGTAACTCTCACTGAAACTCACTAATTAGTACCTCCCCCATCCCCCCCCCCCCCACACTTAGGGGTTTTCTGCCTCTTTTCTCTCTACTCCCAATCCCTACCCTTTCCTCAACTCACAACCCATGACAATAAGACAAAGTCAATCATGGCCCTGATCAAAGTAGCCACTTTAAACACCCAAGGACTTAATTCCCCTACGAAACGCAGCCTCCTAACTTGTTACCTGATGACCCACAAATTATACTTGACCATTCTACAAGAAACTAACTGGACGGGGGATTCACGGTTCCTCTGCAACTCTGCTTTCTACCCAGTGTTCGAGACAGCCTCGTTGTTAGAGGAGAAAAAAAGAGGGGTTGCCATTCTGTTCCATAAGGAGTTTAAGTGTAACAAAGAATACATTGAACGTGATACAGCAGGTCATTTTATAATAATGGTTTGTACCCTGAACAAAGTCTTATTCACTCTAGTCTCAGTCTATACACCTAATACTCGACAGCTGCCCTTTCTACTGAAACTTCTTAATCTCATTGATCAGCTCAAGAGGAGGCATCTACTAATTGGGGGAGATCTTAATTTAGTTTAGGACCCTACACTTAATAAGAAACACTCAAAAACTCCCCATACAGACTGCAGCCTCTCCTTAACATCTAATGCCTTCCGTAAATTGATGTCCAAGACCAAGACTATACAGGAATACTTAGAATTTAACTATACTGGATCCTCTAGTTTAGACATGACCTAGGCGACCCCTAAGGCCTATCTCCAAGGGTATGTCATAAAGAAGGTTGCGCAGTCCCGCGCAAAGTTCAAACACCTATTAGCAAAACTGTATGGAGACATCTATACACTAGAAACAGTAAATAAGAATTGCCCTAAACCTCTGATAACCCAACAGATCAAGAAGAAATTACTAGAAGGGAAACATTGAGGGTGCAAGATAATCTTCATAAACTTAAACAATTATATTATTATAAGGGAAACAAAGCAGACAGACTATTAGCACATAAACTCCGTAAGCGGAAGCAACATAGCAGAATAGCTTTAATCAAAACAGATAGAGGTCCTGTGCATTCACTAAAAGACATAAGACAAGCATTTGTGGACTATTATACCTCCATCTATAGCCTTGGAGTCTCAGCAGAAACTCCCAGAACTGATGAGGGCACTATCCGATGTTTCTTAGAGAAACTTTACCTACCTACTTTAACTTCTGAATCTGTAGATGACTTAAGTAATCCCTTCACATTAGAGGAAATTAAAGCGGCAATAGGATCCCTGACTCCCCATAAGGCACCAAGCCCAGATGGCTTCACAGTATCTTTTTACCAGACTTTTGCAAGCATACTATCCCCTATCCTACTTAGATTCATTAGCAGTGTAGCAGAAAGAGGGGATTTCATAGATGAATTCAGTGGTGACTCTAGGAACAATACCACAGAAAAATATATCTATATAAATAAGATTCCAAAATACCAATGTAATGTGTTATGCAATGATACCTTTGTATTGTACTAACCTAATACTAAAAAGACAAGCTTTCAAGAGTTTTCCTTTCTTCCTCAGGTTTTACTTCAGACCCGAGAAAGAGAGGAAAACTCTCAAAAGCTTTTCTTTATAGTTTAAAGTAATTTCAGAAAACACCAGGGCTCTGTAAATCATGGTTCTTAAAAAAATTTATCCACAAGACCCAGTGCCATGATACCACATACCTTCCTGACCCTATTTTTGTGTTTGATCTCAGAATACACACACACACTCACCCTCATACTACACACACACCCTCATACAACACACATACCAAACCTCACCCTCATACTACACACATACACTAACCCTCATACTACACACACACCACGCACCCTCATACAACACACGCTTCATACACACAATTTAATACAGCACACACACACACTCATACTACACACATCCTCATACAACACACATACCACACCTCACCCTCATACTACACACACCACACACTCACTCTCATGCAACACACACACACCATACACATACTCATACTACACACACCTCACCCTCATACTACACACACCACAAACTTACCCTCATACTACACACGCACACTCATACTACACACATACCACACACCCTCATACAACACACACCGAACACATACTCATACTACACACAACTCACCCTCATACTACACACACCACACACTTACCCTCATACTACACATACACCCTCTTACTACACACACCACATACAATACACAATCACCATCATAAAACACACACACTCACCCTCATACAACACAAACACTCCACACACACACCACACTCACCCTCATACAACACACACACCACACACTCATCTTAATACAACACATACAACACACACTCACCCTCATACAACACACACACCTCACTCAACACACACACTCATACAACACAAACACACATACAATACACACACTCACCCTCCCTCATACAACACACACACACACACTCACCCTCATACAACACACACACAAACTCATAATATAATAATAATAATAATAATAATAATATAGTAAAAATAAAAAATAAACGAAACATGAGAGCAATAGTCATTGATACACTGCTTGTTACTGGTGCCTAGAACAGGTTCAGTAAGTAAGAATACAAAGCAAATGGAGAGGCAAGGGCTTAAACATTGACAGCAAATAAAAGCTAACGTCTTACTTGTAGCTGATGAATACAGCGTTGGAATCCCCAGCCCCCCTGCACTTCACTGTCAGATAAACATTACACAGGCAGGAATGCAGCTGAATTGTCCTGTTGCTGCTGGCTGAAATGAAAAGTCCCATCAATCTTTTGTGGTGAAGTGCAGATGTGCTAGATGTGCCCACCTTATAGATAAGCCAGAACTTGTAGCAATTAGCAGGAAGGAGGGGGGATTATTATGTGTAGGGACCCAAGCAGAGTTTAGAGGTAATGGAGGAGGAGCTGCTGCAACCATGCTGATAACATTAGATAATGTAGAACGTAGTGCAAAGCAACTTGTGTATGCGCAGAGATAATATAAAGTGTGTGCGGCAGGGTAACAGATACATGCAAAAGACTGCATTATTTTTAGAAACTTGCACTCATTGAATCATTACATAGGATGCTCTTTTAAATTACTTTTATTGATTCAGAGGAAATGTGATGTAAGCGATTTATAACTGTGTATAGAACAGGTTAAAATTGCTGCTCATCATGTCTTGCACGTGCAGAGATCATATGAGATGTGTTGCAGAATAATGTGTAATATAACTATAGGTGATGTTAATTTGGCTGCAGAACCATTTTTATATTGTAAATTGGAGACACTGACCTTTCAGTGCACATTATAGTGTGTCACCATTAGAACATGCAAATCCACACTTCAGGGTGTACTGTCACAGCTTCTTGTACCCCTGGTGGTGTTTGATAGAGAAAGCATGGGCTGACAATTTTCTATGAAGTTAAAGGAGCTAGTGAAAATATTGGTGGAGCAACCCACCATTTTATTTTTTAAATAAAGATTGCCTGCACCATTAAACTCCATAGAGGATGAGTGAAATATTACTGTGTAGTGTTTTGCACTCTGGGTAATTTTATATTTGATTTTTTTTTTAATTATCTTGTTTGTGGTTACAAAAATAAATATAGGAAGCCTGCAAACTTAATTTTGATGGAAGTAAACATATAATTTTAGAAGTGATAGCGGACGAGGATCCAATCCCCTGCTAATAGTTTTTATTTGTGAGAACACACTTAACAGACAATAAAAAGTACACATTCTAAGGTATACAAACTAGGCAAGTAGCCACACTCATGGCTGCATAGAGACACAAAAAGCTATGAGCTAGAGCACATACACATTGACCTCATTGAAAAGAAATTGGACACCAAAAGATAAATCAGATCGGTAGACCGTAGTTGAAATATACTCATATAGGGCACAGCCTCCTACCTAGCAGAGAGCACTTCTACTGTTGTTTCCCCACGTTAGTACAGGAATGACTGGTAAAAGCTTGTTCCTGTACACCAGAGGTGCAACACCACCTGATCATTTTTGCAACCTTTATAAACGCCACATACTGGAATTCCTCTGAACTGTACCCTTATGCACAAACCGGTTCCATGTTAAATACTACAGGGAACAGCAAATTATGTGCCCTCATGGCTGGGGGGCAAATAGTAAATTTAGGGGGGCATTTGCCCCTATTGCCCCCCTGTAGTGACGCCTTTGGATGAATTGCTAGAAGAGAACATACTCACTATACCCAAAGAGGCAAAAGACCAGGCATTCTGTTCTAGTTACCGACCCATCTCTCTCATAAATGTTGATATTAAAATTTTTCATTATTTGCTGATGACCTCACCATATTTCTTACGGACCCAGTAACAACTCTTCCCCCCATGAATGCCTCCATTTAAGTTCTTTGGAACGATCTCCTACTGTAAGATTAATTTAGGAAAAAAAGAAACATATTCAATTAATATCAACCCAGAAGAACAGAAGGTAATCTAGAAGTCTTACTCCTTTAGATGGTCCCTGAGAGGGGTGCACCACTTGGGAGTCTACCTCTCCCATAATAAATCCATTACAATAAATGATAACTATGACAATCTCCTAAAAAGAGATTAAGTCATTTCTTAGCTCCAAACACTATGATGATCTCTTGGATGGGAAGAGTGGCTGCCCTGAAAATGATGATCCTTCCTAAAACTCATGTACCTGTTCAGATGCATACCAATCCCAGTACCAGTAGGCCTTCTCCATAACTTCCAAGCAGTGTTCAACACTTGAAACAATAAAATACCCCAAGTTGCAGCACATATACTACAATCTCCAATAGAGAAAGGTGGTATAGAACTCCCAAAAATTAAACTATATCATGAAGCAGCAATATGATATCCCATGTAACTGCCTGGGGACCTAATCTCCCACCCACGAGATGGAGGGCACTGGAACAGGCATCTTTGCCTGAGTATGTTGAACTAGCTGACCTTTTTTGGCTTCCCCCACATCAAAATAATAGAGTGCCCATAGCAAATGACATAATCAAAGGCTACCAACTATCTTGGTTCAGACTATGACATCACAGCTTGATTGCGCGACAACCCTCCCCAGTACAATCTATAAAAGGGCTATTGCATGGACTTCCCCACACACATATCAATAACTAGACACAGACTGAGATAACATACTTTTACTCAGATAATACACTGTTACCCCATTCTGAAATACTTAGTTCCCCCACACTCCCCCTCAAATTTAATTTTGACCTATTTAGACTAAGGTCTCTCATGAGATCTTGGGGATTTGTAGACGACAGACTACACACACTTACACTGTGGGAGACGTGATCAAAGATGGACTTTCAATTACATAAACCTCTTTCAACACACTACAAATGCCTACTAGAAGTCCAGATCCCCCTCAAAACAAAACACATGGAAGCCTGGGAGAAAGAATTACAACAGACATATGCACCAAAAGACTGGTCCAAAGCAATTAGCCAGACCAAAGCAGCAATCCATTTTGTGACACTTTATGAACTATACTTTAAGCTCCTGACCAGATGGCACCTAGTACCCACAAAACTGTATAAAATCTACCCTGAGCACCCCTCATGTACTGGAGATGGTCGGAGGAACTGGGAAACCCCCTCCACATTTGTTGGACATGCCCAAAGCTTAGCAAGTATTGGTCAAGGATCAAGGGAGTTTGTACAAGCTTAAACCTCCCAGAGGTATCGCACTCAGCTTTAGCACTACTTTACCTTGGTCTAGAAAAATCCCCAACTTAAAAGCAATCCTTTCTTATATATATCTTGACCTCAGCCAAATTGCTGATATCAAGAACTTGGAAAACAAAAACAATGCCCTAATTGTCAAGGAGTGTTGGATTGCATTAATTACATAAAATCCATGGAAGACTATCAGCTAGATTACGAGTTGTGCGTTAGGGTAAAAAAGCAGCATTAACAGGTCCTAACACTGCTTTTTCATGCCTGCTGGCATTACGAGTCTTGAAGGTCTAGGGTCAACGCACACTTCTTTGGCCTTACCGCAAAACGACTTACGTAAACTTCGCAAAGTCTGTTTTCTATGGGACTTCCATAGCACTGATATTACGAGTCTGTCCTGGGAGGCCAAAAAGTGAGCGGTACTCCCTACCCCATCAAGAGTCCTAACGCATTTAAAAGTCAGTAGTTAAGAGTTTTATGGTACAACGCTGTAACATAAAACTCATAACTAAAGTGATAAAAAGTACACTAACACCCATAAAGTACCTATTAACCTCTAAACCGAGGCCCTCCCGCATTGCATACACTAAAATAAAATTTGTAACCTCTAATCTGCTGCTCTGGACACCGCCGCCACATACATAATATTTATGATCCCCTAATCTGCTGCCCCCAACATCTCCGACATCTACATTATATTTATTAACCCCTAATCTTCTCACCAATGTCACCGCCACCGACCTACACTTATTAACCCCTAATCTGCCACCCTGACGTCGCTGCCACTATATTAAACATATTAACCCCAAACCACCACACTCCCGCCTCGCAAACATTAGTTAAATATTATTAACCCCTAATCTGCTTTCCCTAACATCGCCGCCACCTACCTACATTTATTGACCCCTAATCTGCCACCACCAACGTCGCCGCCAGTATACTAAATGTATTAACCCCTAAACCTAAGTCTAACCCTAACCCTAACACCCCCTAACTTAAATATAATTAAAATAAATCTAAATAAAATTACTATAATTAACTAAATAATTCCTATTTAAAACTAAATACTTACCTATAAAATAAACCATAAGCTAGCTACAATATAACTAATAGTTACCTGTAAAATAAAACCTAACCTAAGTTACAATAACACCTAACACTACACTATAATTAAATAAATTAACTAAATTAACAACAATTAAGCAAATTAAATTAAATTAGCTAAAGTATAAAACCCCCCCACTAAATTACAGAAAATAATAAACAAATTACAAGATATTTAAACTAATTACACCTAATCTAATAGCCCTATCAAAATAAAAAAGCCCCACCCCAAATGAAAACAAACCCCAAGCCTAAACTAAACTACCAATAGCCCTTGAAAGGGCCTTTTGCGGGGCATTGCCCCAAAGTAATCAGCTCTTTTACCTGTAAAAAAAAAATACAAACAACCCCCCAACAGTAAAACCCACCACCCACACAACCAACCACCTAAATAAAATACTATCTAAAAAAACCTAAGCTCCCCATTGCCCTGAAAAGGGCATTTGGATGGGCATTGCCCTTAAAAGGGCAGTTAGCTCTTTTTTGGCCCAAAGTCTCTAGCCTAAAAATAAAACCCACCCAATACACCCTTAAAAAACCTAACACTAACCCCCTGAAGATCGACTTACTGTTCTGAAGATCCGACATCCATCCTCAAGGAAGCGGCAGAAGTCTTCATCCAACCAGACCGAAGTCCTCAACGAAGTCGGGAGAAGTCTTCATCCAAGCCAGGCGAAATGGTCCTCCAGACAGGAAGAAGTGTTCATCCAGACGGCATCTTCTATCTTCATCCATCCGACGTGGAGCGGCTCCATCTTCAAGACATCCGACACGGAGCATCCTTTTCATCCGAAAGACTAAAGACGAATGAAGGTACTTTTAAGTGATGTCATCCAAGATGGCGTCCCTTTGATTCCGATTGGCTGATAGAATTCTATCAGCCAATTGGAATTAAGGTAGAAAAAATACTATTGGCTGATGCAATCGGCCAATAGGATTGAAGTTAAATCCTATTGGCTGATCCAATCAGCCAATAGGATTGAGCTCACATTCTATTGGCTGATTGGAACAGCCAATAGAATGTGAGCTCAATCCCATTGGCTGATTGCATCAGCCAATTGGATTTTTTCTACCTTGATTCCGATTGGCTGATAGAATTCTATCAGCCAATCGGATGATTCCGATTGGCTGATAGAATTCTATCAGCCAATCGGAATCTAAGGGACGCCATCTTGGATGACTTCACTTAAAGGTACCTTCATTTGTCTTTAGTCATCGGATGAAGAGGATGCTCTGCGTTGGATGTCTTGAAGATGGAGCTGCTCTGCGTCGAATGGATGAAGATAGAAGATGCCGTCTGGATGAAGACTTCTGCCCGTCTGGAGGACCACTTCGCCCGGCTTGGATGAAGACTTCTACCGGCTTCATTGAGGACTTCGGCCCAGTTGGATGAAGACTTCTGCTGCTTCCTTGAGGATGGAATTGATCTTCAGGGGGTTAGTATTAGGTTTTTTTTAAGGGTTCATTGGGTGGGTTTTATTTTTGGGTTATTGACTTTGGGCCGCAAAAGAGCTAACTGCCCTTTTAAGGGCAATGCTCATCCAAATGCCATTTTCAGGGCAATGGGGAGCTTAGTTTTTTTTAGATAGTATGTTATTTGGGGGGTTGGTTGTGTGGGTGGTGGGTTTAACAGTTGGGGTGGTTGTTTGTATTTTTTTTTACAGGTAAAAGAGCTGATTACTTTGGGGCAATGCCCCGCAAAAGGCCCTTTCAAGGGCTATTGGTAGTTTAGTTTAGACTAGGGTTTTTTATTTTTATTTTGAGGGGGCTATTAGATTAGGTGTAATTAGTTTAAATAGCTTGTAATTTGTTTATTATTTTCTGTAATTCAGTGGTTTTTTTTGTACTTTAGCTAATTTAATTTAATTTATGTAATTGTATTTAATTTAGTTAATTTATTTAAATATAGTGTAGTGTTAGTTGTTATTGTAACTTAGGTTTGGTTTTATTTTACAGGTCCTTTTGTATTTATTTTAGCTAGGTAGTTATTAAATAGTTAATAACTATTTAATAACTATTCTACCTAGTTAAAATAAATACAAACTTGCCTGTAAAATAAAAATAAACCCTAAGATAGCTACAATGTAACTATTAGTTATATTGTAGCTAGCTTAGGGTTTATTTTATAAGTAAGTATTTAGTTTTAAATAGGAATTATTTAGTTAATTATAGTAATTTTATTTAGATTTATTTTAGTTATATTTAAGTTAGGGGGTGTTAGGGTTAAGGTTAGACTTAGGTTTAGGGGTTAATATATTTAGTATAGTGGCGGCGACAATGAGGGCAGCAGATTAGGGGTTAATAAATGTAGGTAGGTGGCAGTGATAATAATAGTTAATAATATTTAACTAATGTTTGTGCAGGCGGGAGTGCGGCGGTTTAGGGGTTAATATGTTTATTATAGTGGCAGCGACGTTGGGGTGGCAGAATAGGGGTTAATAAGTGTAAGTAGGTGGCGGTAACATTGGGGTGGCAGATTAGGGGTTAATAAATATGATGCAGGTGTCTGCGATTGTTAGGGGCAGCAGATTAGGGGTTCATAAGTATAATGTAGGCGGCGGCGGTGTCCAGAGCGGCAGATTAGGGGTTAATAAATATAATGCAGGTGTCGGCGATGTCGGAGGCCGGCATATTAGGGGTTAATAAGTGTAAGATTAAGGGTGTTTAGACTCGGGGTTCATGTTAGGGTGTTAGGCATAAACATACATTTTAGTTCCCCATAGGAATCAATGGGGCTGCGTTACTGAGTTTTACGCTGCTTTTTTGCAGGTGTTAGACTTTTTCTCAGCCGGCTCTCCCCGTTGATTCCTATGGGGAAATCGTGCATGAATTAAGCAGCGCTGGTATTGGAGTGCGGTAAGGAGCAAAATTTTGCTCAACGCTCACTTCTTGTCTCTTAAAGACGGGTTTGTAAAAACCCGTAATACCAGCGCTGCAGGTAAGTGAGGGGTGAGGGAAAACTGCTCGTTAGCACCGCATAGCCTCTAAAGCAAAACTTGTAATGTATCCGTATGTCTTTAGAGACAGATGGGAAACTAACAACTACTATTTGATCTGGGAACCCTGGGAAACCTTCATATCTAATAGAAGAAAGTAGAAACAAATAACTGTGTAAAACTAGTGGAAATTACGTAATCCTTCCTACCTTTCCCCTTTTCGCCCTTTCTCCCCTCCCCTCTTTTTCTTTTTTCTTTCTTAATCTAAAGTGAGAAGACCATGATACGCACGCAGACTCCATCACCTACACACAACTGGAACCAAATTTGATTCATAAGATTGTTCATATTGGTGTAAATTTTTTATATTTCATGTTGTCCTCCTGAAGTTTGTATTAACATTTAAAGGAAATAAGATGGTTATAAAGAAAATTTTGTAAAATGAGGTTATAATATTTAAACCACAATGTTCATGTGGGGTATAACATGACAGATTTAATTTGATTTAAAAAATAAATCAATTTTAGTTTCTATAAAGTACTCTAGATTCTATAAAGTAATGGGTGCTGCCATGTTTAACCTTGTTTTCTATTTATCTCTGTGTTTTGTGTAGAGCAATTAGGGAAATATATAGAAACCAGGCAATAGAGTTTGTGTAAACAAGGCTGTGTGGTATCCCACACAATCTTCTTTGTATTAGTTGGTTTTATTGCCTGTTTTATATATTTTCCTAAATGTTTGCAGCAGGACAATAAGATAAGCGTAAAGAACCAGTAAATACAGTAGATTTGCACAATCAGCAAAATCATGATAACAAGACAATGTAATAGCACTTAAAGGGACACTGAACCCACATTTTTTTCTTTCATGATTCAGATAGAGCATGCAATTTTAAGCAACTTTCTAATTTACTCCTATTATCATTTGTTCTTTGTTCTCTTGCTATCTTTATTTGAAAAAGAAGGCATTTAAGCTTTTTGTTTGGGTTCAGGACTCTGGACAGCACTTTTAATCCACCAATCAGCAAGGACAACCTAGGTTGTTCACCAAAAATGGGCCGGCATCTAAACTTACATTCTTGCATTTCAACTAAAGATACCAAGATAATGAAGAAAATTTGATAATAGGAGTAAATTAGAAAGTTGCTTAAAATGTCACGCTCTATCTGAATCACGAAAGAAAAAATTTGGGTTCAATGTCCCTTTAATCTGAACTTCAAATGACTGGCAGATTTTTTTCTGACCAGTTTCAAAGTTATAGGGACAGTCTTCTCCAGAATTTGTATTTTTTTAAAAGATAGAAAATTCCCTTTTTTTACCCAATCCTCAGTTTTGAATAACCAACACTGTTATATTAATAGACTTTTTTTTACCTCTATGATTACCTTGTATCTAAGCCTTTTCAAACGTCCCCCTTATTTCAGTTATTTTGACAAACTTGCAGTTTAGCCAATCAGTGTTGACTCATAAATAACTCCATGGGAGTGAGCACAATTGTATCTATATGGCATACATGAACTAGTGCTTTCTAGCTGTGAAAAATTGAGATAAGAGACTGCCTTCAAGGGCTTAGAAATTAGCACATGAGCCTAATTAGGTTTTAGCTTTCAACAAAGAATACAAAAAGAACAAAGCAAATTTGATGATAAAAGTACATTTGACAGTTGTTTAAAATTGCATGCCCTATCAAAGTCATGAATATTTAATTTTGATTAGACTGTCCCTTTATGTTTATTTCCACTCCTACTGTATCATGTGACAGCCATCAGCCAATTACAAATGCATGTACATATAGTCTGTGAATTCTTGCACATGCTCAGTAGGAGTTGGTGAAATTTTATTAATAGTACAGTACATTGGAAAGTTGCCCTAAAATTGCATGCTCTATGTGAATCACTTGAGTGTCCCATTTAGACATGGTGGTGTCTATTACTTTATAGAAACAAAGTGGAATTTAAAAAAAACTAAAATTTTCAGAGTTAAATTACAGAATAAATAATGCATGTATATTTGTTTTTTTTAACTACACATAATTAAATATTTTATATTACAATCTCATACTGTTTAATATCCCTTTAACCTGTGATGAGAGGTTTGCCAAACTGTGTTTGTTTACCCTAGCACAGTGCTCCCTGAAAGATGATATGATAAATTGTTATAAATGTATTCCTGAAACATAGAGAGAGTTGACAGGAGCAGTGTTTAATCCAAGAGAATGCTTGTCACAAGAGGTCATACTTTAAAGTTTGAGAAAAGGAAATATAATCTCCAGCGGCAAAATTGTTTTTTTCACTGTTAGAGCCATCAAACTGGAAAGCTCTTTGCCTAAAGAGGTAGTGACTGCCAATAGATGGCTTTAAAAATACTTTTTGTCTTCGTTCAGTCACATTTATGATATAATTGTGCAACAGCATACTGTGCTCCTCATCATACAACTGTTGTTAGATACATAAAACTCAATGTAGATGATTAAATAGAAATGTTCTGCTTTGACGTAATCACCTGACATAGTTTAATTCTAATTGACACCTGTCTGACCACAACCTACACTTTAAATCTGACCCCCCCTTTCCATAAATAACTATACACATTATCTGTTGCACTCTCCTTCAGCCCATTTTAACACTAACCATGTTGTCCTTAACCCAACTGTAATCATATAGAGCTATGTTTACGATTGCAATTAACTCTAAACGTGATCTCTCAAATATCAAACCACTTATCTCTAAAGCCCTCTAATGTAGTACTTACCCACCCTAATCTGGATCTTGTCAGTCATCTTAGATTATGGCAGCAAGGTTAGGTTATGGGTAGAGTTAGTTGTGGGGGGTCAGCCATTAGAGGATATGGTAGTCAGGAGAGCTGTCAGGGTTATATTCAGTGGAAAGGTTCGGGACAGAGTTCTTATGATTTATTTAATTATGGTTGTTGGCTCAGAACATTGTTGTGAGGGTAAAGGTGTGCAAGTGGATGTCATGGTTAGCATTAATAATGTGTAACAATAGTAGCTATGCAATATACACAGTGTGTTATAGCAAATGGGCTCAGAGACTCCCTGGTTGAGGATGATCACATGCCACCATTATAAAGGGAGATGTATATAGGTCACAGTTAATAACATTTAAAAATAATTTATTTAAAAATAAATGGGTTCTCTCTGATTGTACTAAATTCCACTTACATTGATTCAAAATACAGACTATATGGTATTGAAAACACTACCTGCACATACAGGCATTGGCTATTATGAAGGGGTCGATCACGATCTATCAGCTTTTTTTCTGCAGGTTTTTGGCTGGTCGAGGGCACTTTTTATTTAGATACAATCACATTATCAGGTTTTTTCGGCTGTTTCTCAGAACTGGCAGTAAATTTTTGGCTTGTCGGAAAAAGCCCTATATTTAACATAGAACCAGTGTTCCTTCTAAAGCCAGTTTTGTGAGCAGCCCAGCAGTGAAACCATAGAAACAGTTAATAAAAGAACCATATCTTGAAGTCTGCATTGTGCAGTGTTTGCAAAATGCAGGAAGTGGTTCCCTAAATAACTGTTTCACTGCTGGGCTGCTCACAAAACTGGCCTTAGAGGTCACACTGCAAACATTTTCAATTCCCTTACATTCCATTTTCTTAATGCTTACTTAATTTATCAGACTATTTTACACTTATCAAATTTAGCACCTCATTAAAGCTTTATTCATCGCTATTGTTTAGTCCGTCTTCATTGCACAGGACACACATTTACAAATGTATATGTAAATGTACATATACATATATATTTAATACACAATATCCCATACAACAAAACTAATCTTCAAAAAATAGTAAGATTAGGACCCCAGCATCTAGAAAAAGTTTGTAGGAATGACTTTCTGTAAATATTTTATTCTAATTTACACTTGCATTGATAACATTATCTCTTTCTGTACAGGCATCTTCATAACCAAGCTTTCAAATGGGATCATAACAGAGCTTCCCAATGGGATTGTGGCTTTATAACTGGGCTTTCAAATGGAATCATACCTTTGTAACTGTGATTTCCACAGGATTTCACTTTTGAGACCACAAAGGCAAAGCCCATTCATAACATTGTGGTTACCAGTTTTGGGGCTACGTTATTGAAATTATGAAGTTCCAAGGCACAATCCCATTTAAAAGCCAAGTTACAAAGGCACAGTTCCTTTTGGAAGCCTGGTCACAAAGGTGTGCTCCCATTTACACAATATCTTTTCAGCTACAATTAGTGATGTGGCGAACCTAAAATTTTGCGTTCGCGAACAGCGAACGCGAACTTCCGCAAAAGTTTGCGAACCGGCAAACCGGGCGAACCGCCATAGACTTCAATAGGCAGGCGAATTTTAAAACCCACAGGGAGTCTTTCTGGCCACAAAAGTGATGGAAAAGTTGTTTCAAGGGGACTAACACCTGGACTGTGGTATGCCGGAGGGGGATCCATGGCAAACTCCCATGGAAAATTACATAGTTGATGCAGAGTCTGGTTTTAATCCATAAAGGGCATAAATCACCTAACATTCCTAAATTGTTTGGAATAACGTGCTTTAAAACGTCAGGTATGATGTTGTATCGTTCAGGTGGTGTAAGTTTTTTTTTTTTTTTTTTAAATGTACACTACTGTTTTAGCAGATATGACTTGCACTGGTGTGACACTGTGCCCTGGCAGGACCTGGAACGCACACGTGTGAGGGAAACTGACTGCTATTATTTCACAGTAAAAAAAGGTTGTTGTTTTTTTAAATGTATGTACACTACTTTTTTAGTATATATGACTTGCACTGGTGTGACACTGTGCCCTGTCAGGACCTGGAGCGCACACGTGTGAGGGAAACTGACTGCTATTATTTCACAATAAAAAAGGGTTGTTTTTTTTAAATGTATGTACACTACTGTTTTAGCAGATATGACTTGCACTGGTGTGACACTGTGCCCTGGCAGGACCTGGAACGCACACCTGTGAGGGAAACTGACTGCTATTATTTCACAATAAAAAAAGTTTTTTTTTTTTTTTTTAAATGAATATACACTACTGTTTTAGTAGATATGACTTGCACTGGTGTGACACTGTGCCCTGGCAGGACCTGGAGTGCACACGTGAGAGGGAAAATGACTGCTATTATTTCACAATAAAAAAGGGTTGTTTTTTTTTTTAAATGTATGTACACTACTGTTTTAGCAGATATAACTTGCACTGGTGTGACACTGTGCCCTGGCAGGACCTGGAATGCACACGTGTGAAGGAAACTGACTGCTATTATTTCAGAGTAAAAAAAGTTTTTTTTTTTTTTTTGTTTTTTGTTTTAAATGTACACTACTGTTTTAGCAGATATGACTTGCACTGGTGTCACACTGTGCCCTGGCAGGACCTGAAACGCACACGTGTGAAGGAAACTGACTGCTATTATTTCAAATTAAAAAAAGGTTTTTTGTTTTTTTTAAATGTACACTACTGTTTTAGCAGATATGACTTGCACTGGTGTCACACTGTGCCCTGGCAGGACCTCAAACGCACACGTGTGAAGGAAAATGACTGCTATTATTTCAAATTAAAAAAGTTTTTTTTTTTTTTTTAAATGTACACTACTGTTACACCAGATATGAGTGGTGGCACTGGGCAAGTGGGCACAGTATATGCTGTGAGCCTGAGCTGGCAGGCAGGCTGCAATTAGATTACACAGGGGAAAAAAGGGCTTTTTGGGGTGCTGTCCTTACAGCAGAGATCAGATGAGTCCTTCAGGACTGTAGTGGACACTGAATACACTAGCCTAGCTATCGATTTCCCTATTAAATCAGCAGCAGCTACACTGTCCCTCCTCTCACTAAGAATGCAGGCTCCGAATGGATGCTGTCCAGGAGGTGGGAGGGTCTGGGAGGGAGTGTCTGCTGCTGATTTGCTGGAATGTGTCTTGTGACTGTGAGCTACAGGGTCAAAGTTTACTCAATGATGATGAATAGGGGGCGGATCGAACATCGCATATGTTCGCCGTCCGCAGCGAACGTGCTATGTTTGCTGCGAACTATTCGCGGCAGAACTGTTCGCGACATCACTAGCTACAATATTGTAATGGAGTGGTTTCACTGTAAACTGTGTGATAACTGTTAAAATTCCATTATAGAAGATGAGATAAGATTAGACCACTTCTTTCTAATAGAAATCCATACTGGTCTTTTTTATTTCCGATGTATATGAACTCTACGGGGTCAATTTACCAAATATCAGGCAGACATGATTCGCGACATCGCTAAATGCCGACAGCATATGCTGTCAGCATTTACATTTTTTTGTCTAAAGCTTTCAATTTGGGTGACTAACAAAGAGTAAAAATATTCAGTATCACTGGGTTGGATGGTACTGTTGAAGAGGCATTGTAATCCTACAGCAGTTGCCCCTTTTTGTTTAAAATGACCCAATTTTTATTTAAATTCCAATTTTATCTTATATATTTATAGTAAATAATATATTTCACTTTATGATTCATTTTTTTTCCTCATATTTTTTTGCTCCCCTTTTCTGTTTTATTTTTGGAAGCATCCAACATAAAAGCAGGCAAAAAACAGTAAAGGATGGTAATCAAACACACCCAGATCATTGGTTTATATAGAGTGAAATCATTGTAATGATATTTGACAGAAACTCATGAAAATGAAGGTGAGCCACAATTTTTTTTTCAGAAATAGTAATAAACATATATAAAAGATGTATTAGTACAAGTGCCTAAGATAAAAATATTTTCCTGTTTTTATTATGATGATCACCTTCATTATCTTTATTATCTTTCTCAACAATGAAGACCAAAACACTGGAAATTATTTGAAGCTGTAAATAAATATAAATTAATATTTTATAATGCAGTAATATGTTGTTTTTAACCCCTTTATATTTTAAAGGGACAGTTTACTCAAAAATGTTCTCCCCTTTAATTTGTTCCCAATTTATCCACTTTACCTGCTGGAGTGTATTAAATTGTTTACAAGTATTTCCATTACCCTTATATTGGCATTTAAATTAGTTTATTTAGCCTGTGGTATCCCCACCCATCCTGAAAGCTTTTGGCCACGAGGCCAAGCTGTATTAACACAGCCAGTAGAAGAAATTACACTCCCAGGGCGCGATCCGGTATACGGCACAGGTTTCAGCGCAAGCGTGGAAACCTGCGCCGCCCGTAGTTTCAGCTCGCAACTCGAGCTATCACATATACGGTGCCGTCAGATGCTAAAGTGCCGTAAGTCTGACAAACTAGCGATGTCCAAAAATCTGCGTAAGTACAAATTTCTGGAGTCGCCAGTGACTTACAGCACTTTAGAAACTGCCGCCGCCTACAAAACCTTACTAAAGTATTAAATCTCCCGTACTGTCTAACACGCCTCCCAAAAATAATCCAACACATATACCCCTCTATCCGCAATCCCCCTCTCACTCCTAATAATAAATATATTAACCCCTAAACCGCCGCTCCTGGACCCCGCTGCCACCTATATTATATGTATTACCCCCTAATCTGACCCCCCTACACCGCCGCCAGCTACATTAAATGTTTTACCCCCTAATGTGAGCCCCCTACCCCGCCGCCAGCTACATTAACTATATTACCCCCTAATATGATCCCCCTACACTGCCGCCACCTATTTAAACTATATTACCCCTAATATGATCCCCCTACACTGTCACCACCTATTTAAACTATATTACCCCCTAATATGATCCCCCTACCCCGCAGCCACCTATTTAAACTATATTACCCCCTAATATGATCCCCCTACCCCGCCACCACCTATTTAAACTATATTAACCCTAATATGATCAGCCTACACCGCTGCCACCTATAATAAATGTATTACCCCTTAAAATGTCCCTACCCTAAACTAAATTAAAAATAGCCCTGAAAAGGGTTTTTTGCATGGCATTGCCCCAAAGTAACCAGCTCTATTACCAGCCCTTAAAAGGGCCTTTTGCAGGGCATTGCCCCAAAGTAATCAGCTCTATTACCAGCCCTTAAAAAGGCTTTTTACAGGGCATTGTCACAAAGTAATCAGCTCTTTTACCTGTACTCTAATCACCCTACACCGCCGCCACCTATAATAAATGTATTACCCCCTAATCTAATCCCCCTATACCGCCGCCACCTATATTAAAATTATTAATCCCTAATCTAATCCCCCTACACCGCCGCCACCTATATTAAAATTATTAACCCCTAATCTAATCCCCCTATAACGCCGCCACCTATATTAAATTTATTAACCCCTAAAATACTAAAATTTCCCTACCACTAAACCTAAATCTAACCCTACAAATAGCCCTGAAAAGGGCCTTTTTGCGTGGCATTGCCCCAAAGTAACCAGCTCTATTACCAGCCTTTAAAAGGGCCATTTGCGGGGCATTGCCCCAAAGTAACCAGCTCTATTACCAGCCCTTAAAAGGGCTTTTTGCGGGACATTGTCACAAAGTAATCAGCTCTTTTACCTGTAATCTAATCCCCCTACATCGCCACCACCTATAATAAATGTATTACCCCTAATCTAATCCCCCTACACCGCCGCCACCTATATTAAAATTATTAACCCCTAATCTAATCCCCCTACACCGCCGCCAACTATATTAAATATATTAACCCCTAATCTGACCCCCCTACATCGCCGCAACCTATATTAACTATATTAACCCTATCTAACTCTAACACCCCTAACTTAATTATTATTAAAATAAATCTAAATAATATTAATAAAATTAACTAAATTATTCCTATTTAAAACTAAATACTTACCTATAAAATAAACCCTAAGTTAGCTACAATATAATTAATAATTACATTGTAGCTATTTTAGGGTTTATATTTATTTTACAGGTAACTTGGTATTTATTTTAACTATGTACAATAGCTATTAAATAGTTAATAACTATTTAATAGCTACCTAGTTAAAATAATTACCAATTTACCTGTAAAATAAATCCTAACCTAAGTTACAAATACACCTACACTATCAATAAATTAATTAAATAAACTACAAATATCCAAACTAAAATACAATTAAATACACTAAACTAAATTACAAAAAAAACCAAACACTAAATTACAAAAAATAAAAAAAGATTACAAGAATTTTAAGCTAATTACACCTATTCTAAGCCCCCTAATAAAATAACAAAGCCCCCCAAAATAAAAAAAAATTTCCCTACCCTAATCTAAATTACAAAAGTAATCAGCTCTATTACCAGCCCTTAAAAGGGCCTTTTGTGGGGTATTGCCCCAAAGTAATCAGCTCTTTTACCTGTTAAAAAAAGAACAACCCCTCCATTACAACCCACCACCCACATACCCCTACTCTAACCCACCCTATCCCCCCTTAGAAAAACCTAAGTCTAACCCACAAGTGCTCCTTACCTGTCCTGAAGACCGGCGGAGAAGGTCCTGTTCCAGTCTTCTTCCAGGCAGCTGATTAGAATAGCCAATAGAATTACAGTAGCTCTTATTCTATTGGCTATTCAAATTAGCCAATAGAATCAAAGTAGCTTGCATCCGATTGGCTGATTTGAATTTGAAGGCTCAAATCAGCCAATAGGAATTCAAGGGACGCCATTTTTAATCGCGTACCTTGAATTCCTATTCAGTGTATGGTGGTGATCATGTGAAGAGGATCCTCCACGCTCCGGCTCCAGTCTTCAGTTCCAGCGTCGCCAATCTTCAGTTCCAGCATCGCCGGTCTTCAGTTACAGATGGACGGTCTTCAGCTCTGCGGTCATCGGTCTTCAACTCCTCCACTCCGCGCCGGCTGGATACTGGAAGAAGAAGAGGTCGCCGCCTGGAAGAAGACTTCTCCACCTGGAACAAGACCTTCTCCGCCGGTCTTCAGGACAGGTAAGGAGCACATGGGGGATAGACTTAGGTTTTTTTAAAGGGGGATTGGGTGGGTTAGACTAGGGGTATATGGGTGGTGGGTTGTAATAGGGGGGTTGTTCTTTTTTTTTTACAGGTAAAAGAGCTGATTACTTTGGGGCAATGCCCCACAAAAGGCCCTTTTAAGGGCTGGTAATAGAGCTGATTACTTTTGTAATTTAGATTAGGGTAGGGAATTTTTTTTTATTTTGGGGGGCTTTGTTATTTTATTAGGGGGCTTAGAATATGTGTAATTAGCTTAAAATTCTTGTAATCTTTTTTTATTTTTTGTAATTTAGTGTTTGTTTTTTTGTAATTTAGTTTAGTGTATTTAATTGTATTTTAGTTTAGATATTTGTAGTTTATTTAATTAATTAATTTATTGATAGTGTAGGTGTATTTGTAACTTAAGTTAGTATTTATTTTACAGGTAAATTGGCAATTATTTTAACTAGGTAGCTATTACATAGTTATTAACTATTTAATAGCTATTGTACCTAGTTAAAATAAATACTAAGTTACCTGTAAAATAAATATAATATTTAGACTTATTTTAATAATAATTAAGTAAGGGGTGTTTGAGTTAGATAGGGTTAATATAGTTAATATATATAATATAATAACTATATTAACTATATTAACCCTAATATAATTAGGGTTAATATAGTTAATATAGGTGGCGGCGGTGTAGGGGCATTAGATTAGGGGGTAATACATTTATTATAGGTGGCGGCGGTGTAGGGGGATTAGATTACAGGTAAAAGAGATGATTACTTTGTGACAATACCCCGCAAAAAGCCATTTTAAGGGCTGGTAATAGAGCTGATTACTTTGGGGCAATGCCCCGCAAAAGGCCCTTTAAGGGCTGGTAATAGAGCTGATTACTTTGGGGCAATGCCACGCAAAAAGCCCTTTTAAGGGCTGGTAATAGAGCTGGCTACTTTGGGGCAATGCCCCGCAAATGGCCCTTTTAAGGGATGGTAATAGAGCTGGTTACTTTGGGGCAATGCCCCGCAAATGGCCCTTTTAAGGGCTGGTAATAGAGCTGGTAACTTTGGGGCAATGCCACGCAAAAGGCCCTTTTCAGGGCTATTTGTAGGGTTAGACTTAGTTTTAGTGGTAGGGAAATTTTAGTATTTTAGGGGTTAATAAATTTAATATAGGTGGCGGCGGTATAGGGGGATTAGATTAGGGGTTAATAATTTTAATATAGGTGGCGGCGGTGTAGGGGGATTAGATTAGGGGGTAATACATTTATTATAGGTGGCGGCCGTGTAGGGGGATTAGATTACAGGTAAAAGAGCTGATTACTTTGTGACAATGCCCCGCAAAAAGCCCTTTTAAGGGCTGGTAATAGAGCTGGTTACTTTGGGGCAATGCCCCGCAAAAGGCCCTTTTAAGGGCTGGTAATAGAGCTGGTTACTTTGGGGCAATGCCACGCAAAAAGCCCTTTTCAGGGCTATTTTTAATTTAGTTTAGGGTAGGGACATTTTAGGGGGTAATACATTTATTATAGGTGGCGGCGGTGTAGGGGGATTAGGTTAGGAATTAATACATTTAATATAGGTGGCGGCGGTGTAGGGGGATTAGATTAGGGGTTAATACATTTAATATAGGTGGCGGCGGTGTAGGGGGAATAGATTAGGGGGTAATATAGTTAAAATAGGTGGCAGCGGGGTAGGGGGCTCACATTAGGGGGTAATAATTTTAATATAGATGGCGGTGGTGTAGGGGGATTACATTAGGGGTTAATAATTTTAATGTAGGTGGCGGCGGTGTAGGGGGATCACATTAGGGGGTTAGACATTCAATGTAGGTGGCGGCGGGGTCTGGGAGCGGCGGTTTAGGGTTATACACTTTATTAGGGATTGCGGGGGGGGGATCGCGGTTGACAGGTAGATAGACATTGCGCATGCGTTAGGTGTTAGGTTTTATTTTGCAGCCAGTTTAGGGAGTTACGGGGCTCCAATACACAGCGTAAGGCTTACTACGCCTGCATTTTGTGGCGAGGTGAAAATGGAGTAAGATTTCTCCATTTTCGCCACGTAAGTCCTTACGCTGTATATTGGATACCAAACTGCGCTGGTTTGGTATACCTGTCTATGGGCCAAAAAACTACGGCCGAAGGCAGAAATATAGGAGCGTAACTTCTATGTTACGCCGTATATGTGATACCAAACCAGCGCAAAATTTGGCGTCTCCGGCTTTTGCGGGCAACAATTTATATCGGATCGAGGACCCAGCCTTAAAAAAGCAAATCTCATACATTTTATACTCTGCAGCTGGTAAAAAAACGTAATTGGAAACACAATAAAGGAAAAACAATTTTATAGTATACTGTCCCTTTAAGTTTCATATTCTTTACATTTCTAAAATTGATGAAAAATAATTTTCAGTACATAAGTGTGTTTTTAACCCCTTTATATCTTAGGTTTCATATTCTTTACATTTCTAAATCTGATGAAAAATAATTTTCAGTACAAAAGTAAGGCCCTAAAATGTTCTAAAATGGGCTATCTTACTATTTGGTAAATATCAAACAAAATCTTTAAAATAAATTACAGATTTACCATTAACAAAACATCTAAAAATTCAAGTATATTATTTAACAAATGATCAAGATGTTGCTTACCACTTGCTCATGAAGCAGGGTTGATTTCAGTGAAAAGAAGTAATCAAAAGTTCATCCCAACATGAATTCAGCTTGTATAGAATCCCTTTAATATCAGGTTGCATGAAAAAAATCAGACATCTGTTGATTTGAAAAAAGAAAAAACAAAAAATGTTCAAAAACAAAATTGCATCAAACATATTGTTAAAAAAAAAACCCAAAAGAATAATCCACAATATAAAACAATGGTAATATTTATTATGCAAAATTACTGAACAGTTCTCAAACTTAAACAATAACCTCTTTTTTTTAATGTTTGTAAAAGAAGCAACAAATTATGTCTGCCTGCATAATTACTGAGAATGAAATGTCAGGATGAATAGCTACTCAACATGCAAAGTATTTTGTGAATTTCAAATAGATGCAATCAGTAACCATAATTAAACCTGACATTAGGCATTCACTTGATGATTTTATCATCCGAAGTGCTTGATAACCTCTCACTTTTATGAATGTTACTATTTACTCGTCTATTTCTAGTGTTGTATAAGGCTTTAATGAGCCAGTGCTTAAGGACTTGTATTTTTGTTCTGGCACTCTGCCCAGATAAAGTCTTTAAAATCTCTCTTCAACCACAGAAGTTCCAGATTATGATGGAAACATCCAACAATTTTGTTACAACTTTATATCAAAATCATATTGACCAATGGCCATAATTTCAGTAATATTGTTCTAAAATTCAAATACCTCATGACAGATAAACAGAATTTTATTTTTAATTATAAACCACTAAATATCATGCAATACATATAATAATAATTGGACATTATCTAAAGTAGTTTGCACCATTATGTAAGTCACTAATATAATGTATTTCTATTTGCTGATTTATGTAAAAATGATAAAATGTATGAAAAGTTATTTGTTAATGTTTTCATTTTAACTTATAAATACATTTTTACATGTAGGAAATTCCAAAAATATAAATAAATCATTTATATATACTGAACCATCATAAAAACCTAATAAAAGTAAATCCAATTCTATACACTACCCCTTCTCTCGATTAACTTATTGTGAGAGAGCAGGGCTTGTCAGTCATGCTGTACAAATAAGTTCAGGTTGTCTGACATCCGCAACCTTGCAGTTGCGGACACATTAAGAAGCAAGGGTGGAATGACCAGTGCTTCTTTCATTTATATTGCAGCCTTGCATGGGCAAGCCTGCACCGAAACGGCCCCAAAGCTGATTAAGCAGCTTTATTAATGGGGCCAAAATGTGTTAGTGATATAGATGTAGCATATTGTACAGTTCGCAACCAGATAATGGTATTTTCTGTGTGTCTAAATTCTAGTAGATGAATAATAAAACAAAAAAATAATCAAAAATGTTTTGAGTCTGATTTGAAGCTGTGAAGTTAAAACATAACAAGTAATTTATGCATGAACTGTCTAGCCTCCTCATAGACAGTTTACATGAGTTAAAGAGACATGACACCCACATTTTTTCTTTTGTGATTCAGATAGAGAATACAATTTTAAAAAAAGTTTTCAATTTACTTCTATTATCACATATGCATTGTTCTAATGTCATTCTTTGTTGAAGAGATATCTAGATGTGTAGCCTCCACATGTCCGGAGCACTACATGACAAGAAATAGTGCTGCAATCAAGTGCGCATGACCACCTTCTCTCCTCCTCTCTTGTTACCTCTTTACATTTCCATCTACAGGACTTCTCCAGATTGGCCCTATCTTGTGGAACTCTCTGCCCCACTCCACATGTCTATCCCTAGTTTTAAAACTTTTAAGTGCTCCTTAAAGACTACTGTTCAGGGATGCATACAATATATACTAAAATGTATCTCCTCATTTTGTCATCTCTTTGAACCCCCTTTGAATGTAAATTAGAAGAGAAAAAAGAGAGAGAACCAATGGCACTACTTGTATTGGTTTGGAGATAGCTCTAAATCACTCTGTATCAAGTGCTCAGTACACTGTCAGAAAAAAGGGTACGGTTGGGGTCCGTTTGTGAACACTTAGGGTACAACTGCTGTGGTTGTACCCTTAATGGATCATAATTACATCTTAAGGAACTAATATGTATCATTTAGCGGTAGTTAAGGTACAAATATGTTTCCAACTGTCAAAGGGTCCATGTCTGTACCATTTAATCCCCCCAAATGGTACAATCACTTGTGTGACTAAAATGTTGAGGGGGATGGGTGGTTCAAGGCTGCCAAACCCTGCAAGTCCATATCATTTGTACAGCTCAATTATTCATATTCACATAATTGACAGTCACCCAAAATGAATGCAACATACATGTTGTACAGCAAAATAATTATGTTCAATTGTTGTTGGTAATATGCCAGAAGTGGGCAAAGCAAAAAAAAAATACTTAAAGGGACAGTCTACACCAGAATTGTTATTGTTTAAAAAGATGGATAATCCCTTTATTAGCCATTCCCCAGTTTTGCATAACTAACACAGTTATATTAATATACTTTATACCTCTGTGATTACCTTGTATCTAAGCCTCTGCAGACTGCCCCCTATCTCAGTGCTTTTGGCAGACATGCAGTTTAGCCAATCAGTGCAGACTCCTAAATAACTACATGGGAGTGAGCATATTGTTATCTATATGACACACATGAACTAGTACTGTCTAACTGTGAAAAACTTTCAAAATGCTCTGAGCTAAGAGGCGGTTTTCAACTTTCCCTTTAATAACCCATATATTCAATGATACTGTGTTGCTGGTTCTAAATAACAAACAAGCACTTAACATTTTAATGTTTATATTTAAAGCATCAATATGTTAACTCTTAAATATAAAGCAAATGTATTAACTAAAATTACAAAGAAAAAAATGTGTTTTAAACTCTATAAAATAAACAAGAGCTGTTTAAGAACCTGTTTAAAAAAAATAAAATAAAATTGTAACCGTTCCCCAGTCACATACTTGGACATTGTGTAACACGCCATAGCGCCATCTGTTGGTTGAAAGTTCCTTGACATGTGTAACACAGCTCCATCTATTGGTAGCAGGTTCATCACCAAAATGTGTACTGGGGAAATAGACTAATTTGCATATATTTTGCATAGAGTGACAATTCAATGTATGGTTGTGAGTTTTATAGTTTATCGCTCCCCCAAATCCCCCTTCTTTTCGTTAGTTACATTTTATTATTATGTTGTGTTCTATATGTTCTCTATATATTTATGTTTTATGTGGCATGTCACCCTAAATTAAATGGGGTGTTTTTAGAGTCTAGTACAGAGTGATATAAAACACATTGAGTATTTATTTTTAGAATGGGTTGTTTAGCCTGGCTCTTTCAGATGGTTCTGTAGCAGTCTTTGAAATTGCTACAGTTAAGTATACAAACATTTTAATAAAGCCGCAGGGTGGCTATTGTAATACTGCCTGAAAAAGTACACATTGAATGCATATATGAATGTTATATGATAAATTTAATGGATCAGCATTTGTAATATGCTGTGTTGAGTACACATTTGAAATCATGAGGTACAAAGGGCTTGTCACTGGGGCAGTACCCTTAAAAGGCCAGATTTGCACCATTTTGTAAGGGTACAATATGGTAACATAGCAATGAGGTCCAATCTAGTGAACAAAGGTACATATTTGCCTTTGAAAGGTACAATCTGCAAGGGTACCAATTTGTACCCATTTTAAAGGGTACAGCAGGTGTACCTTTGAGGGTACTGCCTCAGTGACAAGCTGTTGTACCCCTAAAGGTACAATTTTTGCACATTTTTTCTGACAGTGTAATATTTACTAGATCACTATATATAGGGTATCAGACTGGTGCTGTGTACTGTTTATAGACTTAAACAAATTGGTAGTGGTTAAAGAGATAACCGCTGGAAAGAGTACACCTATAGCACTCTAGAGCTATATAGATGCAATTAACTGTACTTAGTACATAAGACTGAGTGTTTGACTGAATAGTTCACAGATCTCAACTGTATCTGAATTATTACTAGTTTTAAAACGTAACATTTAATATTATAACATTGCTTAAAATATGCGGAAAAAGAAATATGATTAAAAACACAGACAGTAATAGGTGGCTCAATGTCTAGTTGTGCGAGTATCAGGCTTGTGAAATTGTTATAGAGAATAGACCACAGCTATATGAGGATTGTGGTCTATACTAAGAGTACATATCAGTGTACAGAGAAAAATCAAATGATTAGCTCTATATATCTGTCACCAAAAGTGGGATGTTTTGTGAGTGGGTATGTGCAAATGACTATTGATTCAAAGTTGAATTGCAAATGCATTATCAGTGGGCAGTTGTTAGTCTTTGAGATATTTGCAATCTATTTAGGTTACATAGGTTCTGTGGTTATCTTTTATGGTTATCTTTGAATGATAAACACATTCTAAAATTCTAAGTTAGAATAATGGATAGTCTAGGTATCCTTTGTTGAACAAAAAGATTTTGACAGTTGGATATCCTATTTAAAATATTGGATAATATAGGTATCCTTTGTTAAACAGCAGATTCAGCCTGTTTAGTATATAGATGTAAACACACTAGTAATTGCCTTCTCTAGTTATTTGTAAAGAGTAGACATATTGTGTTTGTATTGTTAACAGTACTACATAGTGTGGGTATCCTTTGTTAAACAGCAGATTCTATCTGTTTTGTAAATAGATGTAAATATACTGTGTTTTTTGTTGATTTCCTTCAACTTTATTATTACCATCTGATAACTTGATGTAAGAGAGAGTTACTTCAGACTTTAAATGATATTGTATATTTAGTAAATTTCAGCTTTGCCGTTTTTAACTAATAGTTTAGTTATTTGCAAAGTCTAACAATAGACTTATTGGATTGTATTAAGTGTGAATATTGAATGGGATAGGTTGTAAACAGATTGATGTCCTTTATTTCATTCAAGTAATATCAACAGAATGTTATTTAATTGATGTAATATTAACAGAATGTTATAACTTATAATATACAAGATTTAGTTGATTTTCCCATTCGGGTTTTCTTTCTTTGAATTCCTCACATAAGGCTATAGATTCTGTTAGTCATTTATTATATTCCTGTGCCAAATTCCTTTACTTAGTGCATATGCTAGTAGATCTATTTGAGAGTGTTTATAAATATTTGCTTAATGTGCATACATTGTTGCAATCCACATTACTTTATACCATAAAGTGTTCAATCCTATAATGGATTGACTAAGATGAAGCTAGTTGTATCCATCAGATTTGCACACAGTGTATCCTCTCATCCACTTAAAAACATAGTATGATCTAATATGCACTTATGCGGTATGGCATTAGATTATAAAAAGTCTCCCATTCATTCATATCAGATTGGTTATAGATTGCTAATCATACATACACGGCAAGTAATGTTGCCCTATATTTTGTAAGGTTAATTCTGAAATATTCATCAGATGCACACAATAGTATTGAATATAAGTAATACACCCACTCTGGATATAGATAGTATCTGATTCACTACTAAATAGTAGATCAATTCAGCTGTACGTTATCAAGGTTTCACTGACTGATCCTCTTCATACTTAATAAAAATTTTGACCTGCTACGTATGTATTGAAAACAGTGCTTAATGCTTAGTTATAGGATTCAGAGTATCAAGTTAGTTAACCGCTCGAATAGTATTTCTTACAAGCGGCAGTTAAATTCACTGTTTGTCCTATATTAAATTGATGGTTAAATGGTTTAAAGTAAACTGACAAGTTTGTTCACTATAACACTATCACTATACAGTGTAGCTTCTATCTATAAAGCCTGCTAACATATGTTAAGATTATGAGTCACCAGTTAAAGTCTGCTGCTAAAATACAGGAGCTCGCATTGACTCCTCACCAATTCCCTAAGTCCCTAACATGTTTCGCCGTCTAGCATGGCTTTTTCAAAGGGTTATCCTTCCCTAAATCCCTAACATGTTTCGCCGTCTAGCATGGCTTTTTCAAAGGGTTATCCTTCCCTAAGTCCCTAACATGTTTCGCCGTCTAGCATGGCTTTTTCAAAGGGTTATCCTTCCCTAAATCCCTAACATAATTCGCCGTCTAGCATGGCTTTTTCAAAGGGTTATCCTTCCCTAAATCCCTAACATGTTTCGCCGTCTAGCACGGCTTTTTCAAAGGGTTATCAATTCGGATAGGATTGAACAATGTATGCACATTAAGCAAATATTTATAAACACTCTCAAATAGATCTACTAGCATATGCACTAAGTGAAGGAATAAGTCTATTGTTAGACTTTGCAAATAACTAAACTAATAGTGAAAAATGGCACAGCTGATAAGAAATTTACTAAATATACAATATCATTTAAAGTCAACTTTCTCTTACATCAAGTTATCAGATGGTAATAATAAAGTTGAAGGATATCAACAAAAAACACAGTATATTTACATCTATATACAAAACAGATAGATTCTGCTGTTTAACAAAGAATACCCACACTATCTAGTACTGTTAACAATACAAACACAATATGTCTACTCTTTACAAATAACTAGAGAAGACAATTACTAGTGTGTTTACATCTATATACTAAACAGGCAGAATCTGCTGTTTAACAAAGGATACCTATATTATCCAATATTATAAATAGGATATCCAACTGCCAAAATCTTTTTGTTCAACAAAGGATACCTAGACTATCCATTATTCTAACTTAGAATTTTAGAATGTGTTTATCATTCAAAGATAACCATAAAAGATAACCACAGAACCTATGTAACCTAAATAGATTGCAAATATCTCAAAGACTAACAACTGCCCACTGATAATGCATTTGCAATTCAACTTTGAATCAATAGTCATTTGCACATACCCACTCACAAAACATCCCACTTTTGGTGACAGATATATAGAGCTAATCATTTGATTTTTCTCTGTACACTGATATGTACTCTTAGTATAGACCACAATCCTCATATAGCTGTGGTCTATTCTCTATAACAATTTCACAAGCCTGATACTCGCACAACTAGACATTGAGCCACCTATTATTGTCTGTGTTTTTAATCATATTTCTTTTTCCGTATATTTTAAGCAATGTTATAATATTAAATGTTACGTTTTAAAACTAGTAATAATTCAGATACAGTTGAGATCTGTGAACTATTCAGTCAAACACTCAGTCTTATGTACTAAGTACAGTTAATTGCATCTATATAGCTCTAGAGTGCTATAGGTGTACTCTTTCCAGCGGTTATCTCTTTAACCACTACCAATTTGTTTACCCCTTTGAATGTAAGTCTATGAGCCAAGCTGTTTTATACATCACCTTCATGAGAGCTGATTTACAATGGTACAACTCTTGGCAAGGCCCTCTATCTATTTTCCATAATTGTTACCTTACATATAAGACCCATGTTTATAGCACTGCAGAATCTGTTCCTGCTCTACCAATCACTGATAATAATAACTGATAAAAAATAATTATCCTTTTGCTAATATATAACATTGTTAATAAGAGAAGTAAAGTGTAAGTTGTTTAAAATTACATGTTCTGTCTAAATGATGAGAGAATTTTTTTTAGTTTTATGTCCCTTTAACATTTATAATTTAATAGAGTAATTGCATCACACAAGTAATTAAACCATCATATAAACATGTTGCATGTGCTCATAAGCTAACTCTTTAAAGGGATACTGAACCCAAATTTTTTCTTTCATGATTCAGATAGATTATGCAATTTTAATCATCTTTCTAATTTACTCCTATTATCAATTTTTCTTTGTTCTTTATTTTAAAAGCAGGAATGTAAATCTTAGCAGCCAGCCCATTTTAGGTTCAGCACCATGGATAGTGCTTACTTATTGGAGGCTTACATTTACCCACCAATAAGCAAGCATAACCCAGATTCTCAGCCAAAAATGGGCTGGTTCCTATGCATCACATTCCTGCTTTTTAAATAAAGATAGCAAGAGAACGAAGAAAATTTGATAATAGGAGTAACTTAGAAAGTTGCTTAAAATTGCATGCTCTATCTGAATCATGAAAGAAAAAAAAATGGGTTTAGTGTCCCTCTAAATAAATGAAGTTCACTGTGGTTATTTTTTTCTTAAACCATGCACAAAAATGAGATGCAGATCTTAGGTTTAGGATATTTCATTATCTTCTTCATTTCATTGTTATTATTATTCATTTTATAATTTATAAAAATAAAGTTTAAGAAATAACAGACAAATGTGCACATAAGCTTCAATTCTTGAATTTCTCAAAAAACTACAGTTCTTTGGCATTTGTGACATTGCCCTCTTGTGATTCTTTACTTGTATCTCTAACCATAACTTCTGTGTAACCTACTCTGTATGCTCTGCAAGGAATGTCATATGCCACTTAAAGAGCCATGGTAATACAACAGTAAAATGCTTTAATTCTTTACAGTGTTTTGTTTTGGCACTAATATTGTATCCCTATTGGGTCAATTGCAATCAAGTTATTTATCTGCAAAAAAATCCCAATATAAATTAATGGTGTTTTTTTGTTGTTGAGAATCATTAGATATATTTGTCTAAAGGATTGTGATCAACCCCTATATGTTTTACCACTGCACAAAAAGTCAAACATATAGCTAAAGTAATTTGCAGATTTTTTTCTTATTGGTTTCTTAAAGGGACAGTCAACACCAGAATTTTTATTGTTTAAAAATAAAGATAATCCCTTTAATACCCATTTTTGGATAACCAACACTGTTATAGAAATACACCTTTTACATCTGTGATTACGTTGTATCTATGCCTCTGCAAACTGCCCCCTTATTTCAGTTCTTTTGACAGACTTGCATTTTAGCCAATCAGTGCTCGCTCCTGGGTAACTTCACGTGCATGAGCTCAATGTTATATACATGAAACACATGAACTAATGCCCTCTAGTGGTCAAATGCTTTCAGATTAGAGGCAGTCTTCAATGTCTAAGAAATTGGCATATAAACCTCATAGATTTAGCTTTCAACTAAGAATACAAAGAGAACAAAGCAAAATTGGTGATAAAAGAAAATTGGAAAGTTGTTTAAAATTACATTCCCTATTTAAATCATGAAAGTTTTTTTTTACTTGACTGTCCCTTTAATTGTTTGATTGGTTTGGCCATTAGAATTGAACGTAGGCATATTTAGCCATAGGCACTCTTGCAAAACCTTGTAGTTTTGATTTTTTAAGATATTATTCTATGTGCTGACTCCTTTTTTTCTTTTTTCTTTTTCAACATTAAGATCAAAAGACGCTGCATTCAGCCTGAAGCAAAGTGAAAGAAATAAGCAGCCAGAGGAATTATGTATTTACTAGCACTATCCCAGATAGCTTTGTCTTGCTCAGGAACTCTTGAGCTTTTGTATGTAAAGTGGATAAATTGAAGTTCAAGAAGCAATGTTGCACTTTGTATCTCCACTTTTCTCTTAAGGCACTGTGAAAATCATCTAGACATTCTTGCAAATGAGTCCCTAAAGATGGTTTAAATTCACCTATTCATATAAGCAGCAATTTTAAATACTTAATGTCAAGTTACAATTTTAATATACATTTTAAAATGTAATAAACTGAATAGGAAATTAATATGTATGTGTGTAAAATATCACTGTAGTTTACCAGTAAGGGGTTAAAATGTTCTAACCCAGAGGGAAAAAGTTACTACTCCACTCAATGTTTAAATGGACACTGAACCCAAATTTTTTCTTTCTTGATTCAGATAGAGCATGAAATTTTAAGCAACTTTCTAATTTACTCCTATTATCAAATTTTCTTTATTCTCTTGGTATCTTTATTTGAAATGCAAAAATCTCAGTTTAGATGAAGGCCCATTTTTTGTGAACAACCTGGGTTGTCCTTGCTGGTTGGTGGATAAATTCATCCACCAATCCAAGAGTGCTCTCCAGAGTCTGAATCCAAAAAAGCTTAGATGGCTTTTTTTCAAATAAAGATAGCAAGAGAATGTAGAAAAATTGATAATATGGCCTCTAGTTATCAACGTGTCTACTTACCTGCCTTCGCTGGCCCCAATAAGCCCGCCTAAGCTCACCTCACATCGCCGCTGCATATCTGAATATGCTCGCCAAAGTTATCAATAAAGCTGTCAAAAAGCCGCGCACCAAGTATGGGGCGATGAGCAGCGGACTGTGATAGTTATTACTCATCTGATCTCCTTGCTCTTCGGCTTTTTTACAGCTTTATTGACAAGCTGTCACTAAGCACCCAAACTAACTACACTGTTCTACCCCCTATACCGGCGTCCTCGGAGCCCCCCGCAACTAAATAAAGTTATTAACCCCTAAACCGCCGCTCCTGGACACCGCCGCAACTATAATAAATGTATTAACCCCTAAACCGCCGCTCCCGGAGCCCACCGCCACCTACATAATACCTAGTAACCCCTATCCTGCCCCCCTATACCGCCGCCACCTATAATAAATTTATTAACCCCTATCCTGCCGATCCCGGACCCCGCCGCAACTAAATAAATTGTTTAACTCCTAAACCGCCGCTCCCGGACCCCGCCGCCACCTATATTAAACTTATTAACCCCTATCCTGCCTCCCCTACACCGTCGCCACATATAATACATTTATTAACCCCTATCCTGCCCCCCCTATACTGCCGCAACCTATAATACATTTATTAACCCCTATTCTGCCCCCCCTACACCGCCGCCACTATAATAAAATTATTAACCACTAAACCTAAGTCTAACCCTAACCGTAACACCTCCCTAACTTAAATATTAATTAAATACGTCTAAATAAATTTAACTCTTATTAAATTAATTATTCCTATTTAAAACTAAATACTTACCTTTAAAATAAACCCTAATATAGCTACAATATAAATAATAATTATATTGTAGCTATCTTAGGATTTATTTTTATTTTACAGGCAACTTTCAATTTATTTTAACTAGGTACAATAGCTATTAAATAGTTATTAACTATTTAATAGCTACCTAGTTAAAATAAAGAGAAATTTACCTGTAAAATAAAAACTAACCTAAGTTACAATTAGACCTAACACTACACTATACTTAAATAAATTAATCCTATTTAAAACTAAATACTTACCTGTAAAATAAACCCTAAGATAGCTACAATGTAATTAATAATTACATTGTAGCTATTTTAGGATTTATATTTATTTTACAGGTAACTTTGTATTTATTTTAGCTAGTTAGAATAGTTATTAAATAGTTATTAACTATTTAATAACTACCTAGCTAAAAGAAATACAAAATTACCTGTAAAATAACACTACACTATAATTAAATTAATTAAATAAATTACCTACAAATAACTACAATTAAATACAATTAAATAAACTAACTAAAGTACAAAAAATAAAAAAAGCTAAGTTACAAAAAATAAAAAAATAAGCTACAAACATTTCAAAAATATTACAACAATTTTAAGCTACTTACTGAACATCTGGAGTGACGTAAGAATCGATCTTTGTCAGACTGAGTCCAGCGGATCGAAGCTTACGTCACAAAATTCTACTTTTGCCGGTGTAAAGGGCTTGATAACTTAGGCGAATCAGCCTCGCCACAAATACTCTGTGGAATTCCAGCGTCATCATCCAGGCGGCGTCTTCAATCTTCATCCATCCGGAGCAGAGCGGAGCCATCTTCAGACATTGGCTGACGGATTCTATCAGCCAATCAGAATTAAGGTAGGAAAAATCTAATTGGCTGATCCAATTAGCCAATCAGATTGAAGTTCAATCCGATTGGCTGATCCAAACAGCCAATCAGATTGATCTTGCATTCTATTGGCTGTTCCAATCAGCCAATAGAATGCAAGCTCAATCTGATTGGCTTATTGGATCAGCCAATCAGATTTTTCCTACCTTAATTCCGATTGGCTGATAGAATCCTATCAGCCAATCGGAATTCGAGGGACGCCATCTTGGATGACGTCACTTAAAGGAACCATCATTCGTCGTTCAGTCGTCGGTGGAAGAAGATGGCTCCGCGTAGGCTCGTCTCAAGATGGCTCCGCTCCGGATGGATGAAGATTGAAGACGCCGCCTGGATGATGACTTCAATCGGATGGAAGACTTCTTCACCGCCGCCTGGATGATGACTTCAATCGGATGGAAGATTTCTTCAGCGCCCCTTGGATGATGACTTCTGCCACTCAGGATCTCCTCTTCGGTTCCATTGGTGGTCGACCGGCTGAAGACGGCTAAAGGTAGGATGATCTTCAGAGGGGTAGTGTTAGGTTTATTTAAGGGGGGTTTGGGTTAGAGTAGGGGTATGTGGATGGTGGGTTTTAATGTTGGGGGGGTTGTATTTTTATTTTACAGGCAAAAGAGCTGTTTCTTTGGGGCATGCCCCGCAAAAGGCCCTTTTAAGGGCTGGTAAGTTAATTGAGCTGTTAACTTTTTAATGTAGAATAGGGTAGGGAATTTTTTTTATTTTGGGGGGATTTGTTATTTTATTATGGGGCTTAGATTAGGTGTAAGTAGCTTAAAATTGTTGTAATATTTTTGAAATGTTTGTAACTTATTTTTTTTATTTTTTGTAACTTAGTTTTTTTTTTTTTGTACTTTAGTTAGTTTATTTAATTGTATTTAATTGTAGTTATTTGTAGGCAATTTATTTAATTAATTTAATGATAGTGTAGTGTTAGGTTTAATTTTAACTTAGGTTAGGATTTATTTTACAGGTAATTTTGTATTTCTTTTATCTAGGTAGTTATTAAATAGTTAAAAACTATTTAATAACTATTCTAACTAGCTAAAATAAATACAAAGTTACCTGTAAATAAATATAAATCCTAAAATAGGTACAATATAATTATTATTTATATTGTAGCTATATTCTGGTTTATTTTAAAGGTAAGTATTTAGTTTTAAATATGAATAATTTAGTTAATAAGAGTTATAATATTTAGATTTATTTAATTAATATTTAAGTTAGGGGGTGTTAGGGTTAGACTTAGGTTTAGGGGTTAATAATTTTATTATAGTTACGGCGGTATAGGGGGGCAGGATAGGGGTTAATAAATGTATTATAGGTGGGGACGGTGTAGGGGGGCAGATTAGGGGTTAATAAGTTTAATATAGGTGGCGGCGGGGTCTGGGAGCGGCGGTTTAGGGGTTAAACAATTTATTTAGTTGCGGCGGGGTCCGGGATTGGCAGGATAGGGGTTAATACATTTATTATAGTGGCGGCGGTTTAGGGGGGCAGGATAGGGGTTAATAGGTATTATGTAGGTGGCGGTGGGCTCCGGGAGCGGCGGTTTAGGGGTTAATACATTTATTATAGTTGCGGCGGTGTCCGGGAGCGGCGGTTTAGGGGTTAATAACTTTATTTAGTTGCGGCGGTGTAGGGGGGACAGATTAGGGGTTAATATGTATAATGTAGCTTGCGGTGGGCTCCGGGAGCGGCGGTTTAGGGGGTAATACATTTATTTAGTTGCGGCAGTGTAGGGGGGGCATATTAGGGGTGTTTAGACTCGGGGTACATGTTAGGGTATTAGGTGCAGACATCTCCCATAGGAATCAATGGGATGTCGGGCAGCAGCGAACATGAACTTTCGCTATGGTCAGACTCCCATTGATTCCTATGGGATCCGCCGCCTCCAGGGCTGTGGTTTGAAAACCAGGTACGCTGGGACGGAAAAGTGCCGAGCGTACCTGCTAGTTTTTTGATAACTAGCAAAAGTAGTCAGATTGTGCCGAACTTGTGTGCTGAACATCTGGAGTGACGTAAGAATCGATCTTTGTCGGACTGAGTCCGGCGGATCGAAGCTTACGTCACAAAATTCTACTTTTGCCGGTGTAAAGGGCTTGATAACTTAGGCGAATCAGCCTCGCCACAAATATGCTGCGGAATTCCAGCGTATTTAAGGTTGACGGCTTGATAACTAGAGGCCTATGAGTAAATTAGAAAGTTGCTTAAAATTGCATGCTCTATCTGAATCACGAAAGAAAAAAGTTGGGTTCAGTATCCCTTTAAAGCAAAAAGGCAGCTTTTTCCCTTGTCCTCAGCAACCTTTTACTCATCCAAGACTACACACACATAAACACAAAACCACACACACACACACTATATGGTCAAACGTATGCAGACATCTGGACATCCCACCTAACTAGGCTTGTGTGACATCCTATTACAAAACCATAGGCATTAATATGGAGTTGGCACCCCATTTGCAGCTATATCAGACACCACTCTTTGGTGAAGACTTTACACAAGATTTTGGAGTGTGTCTGTGATAATTTGTGCCCATTCAGTCAAAAGAGCATTTGTGATGTCTGATGGATGAGAAGATCTGGCTCACAATCAGATTTCAATTAAAGGGATACAAACCTATTTTTTTTCTTTTATGACTCAGATAGAACATGCAGTTTTAAGCAACTATTTAATTTACTCTTATTATCAATTTGTCTTCGTTCTCTTGGTATCTTTATTTGAAAAAGCTGGAATTTAAGATTATGAGATGGCCTATTTTTGGTTCTGAAACCTGGGTGGCGCTTGCTGATTGGTGGCTACATTTAGCTCTTTATTTGAAAAAAGTAGGAATGTAAGCTTATGAGCCAGTCCATTTTTGGTTCAGCACCTGTGTAGCACTTGCTGATTGGTGGCTACATTTTAAATAGTAGATATTCAAGTGATTTAGCAATTCACTATGATTTATATGATTTTATAAAGTGCACAAAATACAGACACTGCTGCCTTCTTACAGCTTAGGGCTAAAACTCCTGGGGCGTGATCCGATATACGGCACAGTTTTCGGTGCAAGCGTGGAAACCTGCGCCGCCCGTAGTTTCACCTTGCACAGCGAGCTATCACATATACGGCGCCGGCAGTTGCTAAAGTGCCGTAAGTCGGAAAAACTAGTGATGTCCAGAAATTAGCGTAAGTACAAATTTCTGGAGTTGCCAGTGACTTACGGCACGTTAGAAACTGCCGCCGCCTAAAAAAACTAACTAAAGTATAAAATATCCCGTAACTGTCTAACACGTCTCCCAAACATAGCCCGACAAGTATACCCCTCTATCCGCAATCCCCCCTCTCACTCCTAACAATAAATGTATTAACCCCTAAACCACCGCTCCCGGACCCCGCCACCACCTTTATTATATGTATTGCCCCCTAATCTAATAGCCCTACACCACCGCCACCTATATTATATGTATTACCCCCTAATTTAATCCCCCTACACCGCCGCCACCTATATTAAATGTATTAACCCCTAATCTAATCCCCCTACACTGCCCCCACCTATATTAAATGTATTAACCCCTAACCTGATTGGGAATGGTCTTATTTTTCAGCATGATAATGATCCCAAACACACTGCTAATGCAGTGAAATCATATTTGGAGAGAAAAACAGCTGATAAAACAATGACAGATATGGACTGGCCTCCACAGAGTCCAGACCTAAATATTATAGAGGCAGTATTGGATCACTTGGACAGAGAAATAAATAAAAGACAACCTAAATCTAAAGAAGAACTCCGGGAAGTGCTGAAAGAAGCCTGGTATATCATACCAGAAGATTACTTCAGAAAACTTCAGGACAGTCTCCCCCCAAAAAGAGTTCAAGATTTTATTAGTGCCAAGCGAGGTCACACTAAATACTGACTTTTGCCTGAAGAAGCCATTTTGTTATGAAAATTGTGCTTTTTTATATTTTGTGTACATATTGCCTGTATTTTCTGTTTGTATCTTAATAAAGAGACCAATAGATAATTATGGATGTTCATTAAAACTGCACAGTACTTCATATATATATATATATATATATATAAAAATAATATATATTAATGCATAGGAGAGCACTCTCACTAAATAGCACAACTGCCAGGGTGCTAGTACAGAGTAAGTATATTGTAACAAAAAACTTGCACTCGCTGGTCCTTTTTAAAAAAAAAACTCTTTTACTGTAAAAAGTAGTGAAGTTTCTGGGACAAATTAAAGCCTGAGGAAGGGGATACTTTGTCCCAGAAACATCACTACTTTTCACAGTAAAAGAGTTTCTTTAAAAAAAAGGACCAGTGAGTGCAAGTTTCTTGTTTCAATATTTAAACAAAAAACTGACAGATAGGATATATTATCCTATCTGAGATAGACTACATTTGTAGCACTCTGGGGATTGCTTAATTAAATAAATTGTGGTAACAGAGAGAGTCATGCAAGGATGTGCAAAGAACAAAGACAAAACTGTCTGAGTAAGCTAAATAACATTAAAAATTAACTTTTATTAAGGCTTAGTTAAAATTGGAAAACACACACTTAAAAACACTCTTAGGAGCCAAGATAATGTTACTTGTTAATCGTATATTGGTTGGTGTGGTGGGTAAAAAATTATCTATAAATAGATAAAGTATATGGTATGGGGGCTAGTAACAGTTCTGTCTATTCAATATGTACCGGAAATGGCAACTCAAATATGATTGATCAGTATGTTGTTGCTGGTAATTTATTGAATAGTTGTATGCTTAGGTTCACTACCATTGATATTGTGAATTTGCTGTGGAGTTAATATAAGTTACTTGATACGTTACAGTACACTTGTGCATATATAGTTAAGAGGCTTGAGTAATTATACACTTTTATTCATTGTGCGTAAAGTCAGGGACTTTATATAGAATCCCTTTAAATTTCTCTTAATTTTCTATACGCATCTATATGTGTGGCTGTGTTCAAGCTTGCACTACACAAATAAAGGCTTTATGCTTTATATTTACTAATGTCTTCTATATTGGATATACAAAGTCCGGCGGGTATACACTTTGTTATATAGAGTAACAGTGAAATTAGAGATCACCCCTTGTGATAGTGTTGTCACCGTTAGTAATAAGGTATTTCGATATTATTGTATCTTATATAGGAAATTGTTCCAAATAAAGCGATATAATACATATAACCTTCTTAAGGTTCCATTATGTTTATCCCTCTAGGTGCAAAAATACCCAATATTTGGGACTGGGACCTTAGTAGTTATTGTTATATTAGAGTCAAAATGAGATTCTTATTTTGAAGTATCGCTGTGGGTGTTTATTACAGGGTGATAAACACTGGGTGAATAGCGTTCCTGTTCTTATATAGAGCAGACAGATCTAGTGATTCAGTTCAAAATATGCCTTTAGGTAAATGCCAAAATATCAACTGCTCTGAGTAGTAACAAGAATGACCGCTATTTTATAAGCTGCCCGGCACATGCGTAATGTTATAACCCAGCAGACATAGTTGGTAAAAAAATATATACAAGATTTTAGTTTAGCATAACCAAATGAGACATTATTAGTGCGGTATTGAGCCCTGTGTAGTCACAATTTATTTATTTAATTGTGACTACACAGGGCTCAATACCGCACTAATAATGTCTCATTTGGTTATGCTAAACTAAAATCTTGTATATATTTTTTTACCAACTATGTCTGCTGGGTTATAACATTACGCATGTGCCGGGCAGCTTATAAAATAGCGGTCATTCTTGTTACTACTCAGAGCAGTTGATATTTTGGCATTTACTTAAAGGCATATTTTGAACTGAATCACTAGATCTGTCTGCTCTATATAAGAACAGGAACGCTATTCACCCAGTGTTTATCACCCTGTAATAAACACCCACAGCGATACTTCAAAATAAGAATCTCATTTTGACTCTAATATAACAATAACTACTAAGGTCCCAGTCCCAAATATTGGGTATTTTTGCACCTAGAGGGATAAACATAATGGAACCTTAAGAAGGTTATATGTATTATATCGCTTTATTTGGAACAATTTCCTATATAAGATACAATAATATCGAAATACCTTATTACTAACGGTGACAACACTATCACAAGGGGTGATCTCTAATTTCACTGTTACTCTATATAACAAAGTGTATACCCGCCGGACTTTGTATATCCAATATAGAAGACATTAGTAAATATAAAGCATAAAGCCTTTATTTGTGTAGTGCAAGCTTGAACACAGCCACACATATAGATGCGTATAGAAAATTAAGAGAAATTTAAAGGGATTCTATATAAAGTCCCTGACTTTACGCACAATGAATAAAAGTGTATAATTACTCAAGCCTCTTAACTATATATGCACAAGTGTACTGTAACGTATCAAGTAACTTATATTAACTCCACAGCAAATTCACAATATCAATGGTAGTGAACCTAAGCATACAACTATTCAATAAATTACCAGCAACAACATACTGATCAATCATATTTGAGTTGCCATTTCCGGTACATATTGAATAGACAGAACTGTTACTAGCCCCCATACCATATACTTTATCTATTTATAGATAATTTTTTACCCACCACACCAACCAATATACGATTAACAAGTAACATTATCTTGGCTCCTAAGAGTGTTTTTAAGTGTGTGTTTTCCAATTTTAACTAAGCCTTAATAAAAGTTAATTTTTAATGTTATTTAGCTTACTCAGACAGTTTTGTCTTTGTACTTTGCACATCCTTGCATGACTCTCTCTGTTACCACAATTTATTTAATTAAGCAATCCCCAGAGTGCTACAAATGTAGTCTATCTCAGATAGGATAATATATCCTATCTGTCAGTTTTTTGTTTAAATTCTGTTTCACTACATAGCACCCTCTTCCTTTACCATACTAATGTGCTGTATGCACATAAGTTAATTAAGAATAAAGGGGATAATTTCATTTCATTGAAAGTAGTGCCATTGGACCCCATCCTTTTTTGTTCAAGTCTTGTTTCAATATATATATTCATTTTTTTTTTTCATTTATCGGATATTCATTCACTAGTTGATGGAGATAAATATTATTTGTATCAGAGTAATTATCCCAATAATAATAGCAAAAACTAATATACATTTCCCAACAAATGTAAGGTTTCATATTTTGCACCTTTTTAAAATAATGATTACAGGAAATATAAATGTTCCTCAAAAAGATGTTAAAATAAATAGAACAGATAGAGAAAGAAACAAACATGTATTAATATCCTGTATTCTAGAATGGGAACACTACCATAACATAACCAGGAAATTTGATGTTACTCTTTAATCAAACTGAAAGAAAAATAGATCAAAATTATTTGATTCCCGTACAAAAGCAAACTTGATTTGTATTCCTTTGTGAGGATGTCTTCTATTAAAATGCAAGGTTTTAGAAGGCTTGTTCTCAATACTAAACTAGCATTTCCATTTGACTAGTCCTATTTCCAAAGTTCTTTTTACATTTTCATGGTATTTTTGAGCCTTTACTTGGCATTGTTGTGGTTAAAACTATTTTTTTTGTTTTTGTATGTCATATACATTTGGAGATTTGGCCCTAAAATATAGGATACGTAATTATGTACTAATAAAGTCTGTGTAAAGACTACCTTGCAGTGATATGCAGAACTGTAACAATTATTTGCACAGATCTCAGATAGTCGTTTGCAAAAAAATGTTGTACACACAGATTTAATCAATAAACAGTAAATGCATACATGTAACAAACAAAAATCACATAGGCCTCCAATATAATTTTTTTTTTTTTTAGGATAACCACTTAGTTGACAGACTAAGCTGAGGGTCTGCCTTGCTATTAACTGAAACATTAATGATTTATTTGCTAGATATAATGATATAATGATAGGCATACATTTGATTAAAAAATGAAAATATTTAATAAAAACAAGTCACCTGCAAGTGACCAATATCCAAAGTCACATGCACGCTTGACCTGAAACTTCCCCTTTGTTTATGACTACAAGAATAGGCAGGGATGAAGGTATATTGTGAATGGCCACAACAGATTCTCTCTGTTCAGCCTTTTCCCTCATACCATATAGGTATACAAGACACAGTGGGTCTGCAGTTCAGTTACTGGCAACAACATCTAGCCATGGTTATCAGGCATCTTTTGGTTATCACTGAGGTTATTACAAACCAGATCTCCAAAAGACCAGAAGCCCAAGATTGCACAGATCATTCCACAGATAAGATCATCTACACATGAATGCAGAGATATATAGTACCATACTGTATTCAGTAACATATGATATGATCTTGTTATTGGTTTATTTGTTTCATAGATCTGTTAGAAATGCAAGAGATCACATTAAGCTTCACACCGTGTAATTATGTTATTGATAAAGGGTCTGCAGGGCCAGTGGTCTCATACAAGGTCTTATGTAGCATGGGAGTTCAGAGCCACAAGTCTTAGATCTCCAAATTAAACAAGCATAGGCCAGATTGCTGTAGAATAAAGACTGCAGTATGGCCTCAATTTGCTTACCCTACAAAGAGGATGATTGTGACATTTGTAGGCAGAAGTCAGGGGGAAACTGTCCCCCTGGGGGGGAAACAGCGACTCAGTAGATCAGGTATATCAACCACCTATTTTTAAATGCTATATTTGATATAAGTAAAAACTAAGGCCCAGATTACAAGTGGAGCGGTTCTTAATGCTCACCCACTAACTCCGTTAGAAGTAAGTTTTTTGCACGTGCGCTAACCCAATGCACGCAAAAAGACACATTTTGCAATCCGGATCTCATATTCTCAAGTGTGCTAACCCGACAGGAAAATATGAATATTTCACATTCCAATGTTCTCCACATAGCAGAATATGTTCTATATTTCTTCATATATCTGATGGTATTTTGGTACATATATATACGTATATATATATATATAGTAGATGATTATGTATAGGTTCAGATATATATATAGGGATATCTATTTATAAATACTTAGAATATATTCTGCTATGTGAAGAACATTGGAATGTATAATATTTAAAGTACAATCACAGTTAAACACTTTATTAAATATGAATAATTTAAAAAATATGATCTACTACACTGCAAAGGGCTTCAATGCACTTATAAGTACATAAACAAATGTGTATATATGTATTTACAGACATATATATACATAAAAACACATACATACATATGTATACATCTAGACATTTATATACAGGGAGTGCAGAATTATTAGGCAAGTTGTATTTTTGAGGATTAATTTTATTATTGAACAACAACCATGTTCTCAATGAACCCAAAAAACTCATTAATATCAAAGCTGAATAGTTTTGGAAGTAGATTTTAGTTTGTTTTTAGTTATAGCTATTTTAGGGGGATATCTGTGTGTGCAGGTGACTATTACTGTGCATAATTATTAGGCAACTTAACAAAAAACAAATATATACCCATTTCAATTATTTATTTTTACCAGTGAAACCAATATAACATCTCAACATTCACAAATATACATTTCTGACATTCAAAAACAAAACAAAAACAAATCAGTGACCAATATAGCCACCTTTCTTTGCAAGGACACTCAAAAGCCTGCCATCCATGGATTCTGTCAGTGTTTTGATCTGTTCACCATCAACATTGCGTGCAGCAGCAACCACAGCCTCCCAGACACTGTTCAGAGAGGTGTACTGTTTTCTCTCCTTGTAAATCTCACATTTGATGATGGACCACAGGTTCTCAATGGGGTTCAGATCAGGTGAACAAGGAGGCCATGTCATTAGATTTTCTTCTTTTATACCCTTTCTTGTCAGCCACGCTGTGGAGTACTTGGACGCGTGTGATGGAGCATTGTCCTGCATGAAAATCATGTTTTTCTTGAAGGATGCAGACTTCTTCCTGTACCACTGCTTGAAGAAGGTGTCTTCCAGAAACTGGCAGTAGGATTGGGAGTTGAGCTTGACTCCATCCTCAACCCGAAAAGGCCCCACAAGCTCATCTTTGATGATACCAGCCCAAACCAGTACTCCACCTCCACCTTGCTGGCGTCTGAGTCGGACTGGAGCTCTCTGCCCTTTACCAATCCAGCCACGGGCCCATCCATCTGGCCCACCAAGACTCACTCTCATTTCATCAGTCCATAAAACCTTAGAAAAATCAGTCTTGAGATATTTCTTGGCCCAGTCTTGACGTTTCAGCTTGTGTGTCTTGTTCAGTGGTGGTCGTCTTTCAGCCTTTCTTACCTTGGCCATGTCTCTGAGTATTGCACACCTTGTGCTTTTGGGCACTCTAGTGATGTTGCAGCTCTGAAATATGGCCAAACTGGTGGCAAGTGGCATCTTGGCAGCTGCACGCTTGACTTTTCTCAGTTCATGGGCAGTTATTTTGTGCCTTGGTTTTTCCACACGCTTCTTGCGACCCTGTTGACTATTTTGAATGAAACGCTTGATTGTTCGATGATCACGCTTCATAAGCTTTGCAATTTTAAGAGTGCTGCATCCCTCTGCAAGATATCTCACTATTTTTGACTTTTCTGAGCCTGTCAAGTCCTTCTTTTGACCCATTTTGCCAAAGGAAAGGAAGTTGCCTAATAATTATGCACACCTGATATAGGGTGTTGATGTCATTAGACCACACCCCTTCTCATTACAGAGATGCACATCACCTAATATGCTTAATTGGTAGTAGGTTTTCGAGCTTATACAGCTTGGCGTAAGACAACATGCATAAAGAGGATGATGTGGTCAAAATACTCATTTGCCTAATAATTCTGCACTCCCTGTATGTGTATATATATGTATTTACATATATACACATATAAATACATAAATACATCTGTACACACACACATATATATATATATATATATCCATATTTAGACATGTATATTTATGTATCTCTATGTTAAAGCCTTTCTCTTGCCTTTTTTTTTCTATCACCTGAGACCTCATATCTTTGAGCTCTTATTACTTTCTTTGTGCAATACTTTTTTTTTATAATTTTTAACAGATGCTGTTATTATGAGTACTGTGCTTTGTAATGTATTTTTTATGTGTTTTGTGAAACTGTTTTGTTTCATGAAACAGCTAACCAGAGCTTTGCGGAAGTGTTATCCTGTCGCTCATTAACTTCAATTACACTCAAGCGATCAAGTTTACTTTCAATTTGTAATACAAGCAATAAACCTGACATGCGCAAACACTCACTTTAAACCCCTTTTCGCTTGTGTGTAACTGTAACGAGCCAGAGACGTAAGTTAAGAAGCAGTGGTCGTAATACCGCTACTCCTTAACTTGTCTGCCACCTTTTAGATGGCGGACATCAATCATCCCGATCTGATCCGATCAGGATGATTGACACCCCCTGCTAGCAGTTGATTGGCCGAGAATGTGCAGGGGGTGGCATTGCACAAGCATTTCACAAGAAATGCTTGTGCAATGTTTAATGCCAACAGCGTATGCTGTCGGCATTTAGCGATGCTGGGCGGACATGATTCGCTACAGCGAATCATGTCAACCTGCCATCTAATAAATCTACCCCCCAGGAATCTTAGGTCTAGTTTCCATTAAGTTCGTAAAGTTTGGAAACTGGTGGTAGCATAAAAAATCTCATCAGAATTTAATGTAGATAAACATATTTTTATCACCAGCTTCCCCAGTTTACCACATCAATGGAAACTAAGCCTTAAAGTAGCAGATGAAATCAAGATCATGCTTACTTTGTTTGCAATAACAAGATGTCAAGCAGTGCCTTCAGCTCAGAATTGGCAGAACCCAGTGGGAACCCAGTACAACATTCTACTGTCAGCAGGTATGGTTAGAAGTGGTCTCCATGGAAGACTACCTCCAAGGTGAAACAAGGCTAAGTGACTCAACTATGCACAAAAACAAAGGAACTGGGGTACAGAAAAATGGCAGCAGGTGCTTTGGACTGAGGAGTCAAATTTTTAAATATTTGACTGTAGCAGAAGGCAGTGTGTTTGCTAAAGGGCAAGAAAGTGGTACAAGAATGAATGTCTGCAGGAAATGGTGAAGCATAGGGAACGTTCCTTGCAAGTGTGGAGCTGCAATTCTGAAAATGGATTTGGAGAATTGGTCAGAATTAATGGTCTCCTCAATTCTGAGAAGTACAGGGAGATACTGATCCTTCATGCAATAACATTAGGGAGGCATCTGTTTGGCCCCAAATATATTCTACAGCATGAGAATGACTCCAAAGATACAGTCAAAGTCATTAAAAACTATATTCAGTGTAAAGAAGAACAAGGAAACTTGGAAATGATGGTATGTTTCTCAGAGAGTAGTTGTATGTGGTATAGAGGCACAGGTGTTTTCTTATTCAGTGTTCCAGAGTTGCCTGAGGATGAAAGGGCTTTATTTCTATGTGTGTAGATCAACACCACATAATTGATGCAGTATACTTACTCTGAAAAAGTTCAGAGTCCGGCTCCCTCTGTGTGATATGTTGAGAATAGAGATTTCCCAAATCCAATGTGGCTGTGAATACAGAATAACATACTCAAAATACGGTGTGATACTGATGTAAAAAGTGCAGTATACTTACTCCGATAAAATCGGAATCTGGCTCCTTGTGCAGCGCTCCCGCTGATATGGTAGAAAGAATCCAAAGGACAGCAAGCAAAATTTGTATAAAATACAAATTTATTTAAAACATGTCACTATAGACAAATATGTAAAAGCTCATGATAAAAAGCTCTACGCGTTTCAACGATATTACATCTTTCTCAAGAGCAGTAAATTAATGAGATGCATTTAATTATTTTACTGCTCTTGAGAAAGACGTAATATCGTTGAAACGCGTAGAGCTTTTTATCATGAGCTTTTACATATTTGTCTATAGTGACATGTTTTAAATAAATTTGTATTTTATACGAATTTTGCTTGCTGTCCTTTGGATTCTTACTACCATATCAGCGCTGCACAAGGAGCCGGATTCCGATTTTATCGGAGTAAGTATACTGCACTTTTTACATCAGTATCACACCGTATCAGCCACTGTTCCGATCAGCCAATAGAATGCAAGCTCAATCTGATTGGCTGATTGGATCAGCCAATCGGATTGAACTTGAATCTGATTGGCTGATTCAATCAGCCAATCAGATTTTCCCTACCTTAATTCCGATTGGCTGATAGAATCCTATCAGCCAATCGGAATTGAAGGGACGCCATCTTGGATGACGTCCCTTAAAGGAGCCTTCATTCGTCGGTAGTCCGTCGGTAAAGAAGGATGTTACGTGTCGGCGGGATGAAGATTGAAGACCCCGCTTGGAAGATGACATCACCCGGATAGAAGACTTCTTCAGCGCCTCTTGGAAGATGACATCGCCCGGATAGAAGACTTCTTCAGCGCCTCTTGGAAGATGACATCGCCCGGATGGAAGACTTCTTCAGCGCCGACTGTAGGATCACTTCATCGGATGGAAGATTTCTTCAGCGCCGCTTGGAGGATAACTTCTGCCACTCCGGGTCTCCTCTTCGGTTCCATCGCTGCTCGGCTGAGTGAAGACGACTCAAGGTAGGATGATCTTCAGAGGATTAGTGTTAGGTTATTTTAAGGGGGGTTTGGGTTAGATTAGGGGTATGTGGGTGGTGGGTTTTAATGTTGGGGGGTTGTATTTTTCTTTTACAGGCAAAAGAGCTGAATTCTTTGGGGCACGCCCCACAAAAATCCCTTTTAAGGGCTGGCAAGGTAAAAGAGCTTTGAACTTTTTTAATTTAGAATAGGGTAGGGCATTTTTTTATTTTGGGGGGGTTTGTTATTTTATTAGGGGGCTTAGATTAGGTGTAAGTAGCTTAAAATTGTTGTAATATTTTTAAAATGTTTGTAACTTATTTTTTTTATTTTTTGTAACTTAGCTTTTTTTATTTTTTGTACTTTAGTTAGTTTATGTAATTGTATTTAATTGTAGTTAATTTATTTAATTAATCTAATGATAGTGTAGTGTTAGGTTTAATTGTAACTTAGGTTAGGATTTATTTTACAGGTAATTTTGTATTTCTTTTAGCTAGGTAGTTATTAAATAGTTAATAACTATTTAATAACTATTCTAACTAGCTAAAATAAATACAACGTTACCTGTAAAATAAATATAAATCCTATGATAGCTACAATGTAATTATTAATTACATTGTAGCTATCTTATGGTTTATTTTACAGGTAAGTATTTAGTTTTAAATAGGAATAATTTATTTAAGTATAGTGTAGTGTTAGGTGTAATTGTAACTTAGGTTAGTTTTTATTTTACAGGTTAATTTCTCTTTATTTTATCTAGGTAAGCTATTAAATAGTTAATAACTATTTAATAGCTATTGTACCTAGTTAAAATAAATTGAAATTTGCCTGAAAAATAAAAATAAATCCTAAAATAGCTACAATATAATTATTATTTATATTGTAGCTATATTAGGGTTTATTTTAAAGGTAAGTATTTAGTTTTAAATAGGATTAATTTAGTTCATAATAGAAATATTATTTAGATTTATTTAATTAATATTTAAGTTAGGGGGGTGTTAGGGTTAGTGTTAGACTTAGGTTTAGGGGTTAATACATTTATTACAGTGGCGGCGGTGTAGTGGGGGGCAGGATAGGGGTAAATAAATGTATTATAGGTGGCGACGGTGTAGGGGGGGCAGATTAAGGGTTAATAAATTTAATATAGGTTGCGGCAGGGTCCGGGAGCGGCGGATTAGGGGTTAAACTATTTATTTAGTTGCGGCGAGGTACGGGATCGGCAGGATAGGGGTTAATAACTTTATTATAGAGGGCGGCGGTATAGGGGGGGCAGGATAGTGGTTACTAGGTGAAATGTAGGTGGCGGTGGGCTCCGGGAGCGGCGGTTTAGGGGTTAAAACATTTATTATAGTTGCGGAGGGGTCAGGGAGCGGCGGTTTAGGGGTTAATATGTATAGAGTAGCTTGCGGTGGGCTCCGGGAGCGGCGATTTAGGGGTTAATACATATATTATAGTTGCGATGGGCTCCGGGAGCGGCGGTTTAGGGGTTAATATGTATAGAGTAGCTTGCGGTGGGCTCCGGGAGCGGCGGTTTAGGGGGTAATAACTTTACTTAGTTGCGGCGGTGTCGGGGGGACTGATTAGTGGTGTTTAGACTCGGCGTACATGTTAGGGTGTTAGGTGCAGACATCTCCCATAGGAATCAATGGGATGTCTGTCAGCAGCGAACTTGTACCTTCGCTATGGTCAGACTCCCATTGATTCCTATGGGATCCGCCGCCTCCAGGGTGGCAGTTTGAAAACCAGGTACGCTGGGCCGGAAAAGTGCCGAGCGTACCTGCTAGTTTTTTGATAACTAGCAAAAGTAGTCATATTGTGCCGTACTTGTGTGTGGAACATCTGGAGTGACGTAAGAATCGATCTGTGTCGGACTGAGTCCGGCGGATCGAAGTTTACGTCACAAAATTCTACTTTTGCCTGTCTCTAGCCTTTGATAACTAAGGCGAATCAGCCTCGCCACAAATACGCTGCGGAATTCCAGCGTATTTGAGGTTGACAGCTTGATAACTAGGCCCCATATTGCGTATTCAAAACCCCAATGTAATGAAATTTACATGTGAAACTAGAATAGACACTTTTTTAGTATCTGAAAGAATGCTTGGACTTGAGATGATGGCAGACATTAATGAGATAATCATATCAGACCATGCAATACTTACACTTAAAGGGACATTATAAACTCATTTTTTCTTTGCATAATAGTTTTGTAGATGATCTATTTATATAGCCCATAATTTTTTTTTGTTTTTTTTAATGTATAGTTTTGCTTATTTTTAAATAACATTGCTCTGATTTTCAGACTCCTAACCAAGCCCCAAAGTTTTATGTGAATACTGTCAGCTACATACTCCAGCTTGCTCCTGTTTGTGACTGTAAGGGGTCTTTTCATATGCAAAAGAAGGGGGAGGGGGGAGTGTCTTATTTGCCACTTGCAGTGGGCTTTCCACCTACCTTTTCAACAGAGCTAAACTGAGAGCTTCTAAGTAAGTTTTTAAACAGTTTTATACTGGATTTTTATATCAGTATCTCTACATCTTATTCTTTACAGTAGTGTCTATTACATGCAGTTATATGAAAACGAGTATATACTGTCCCTTTAATGTCAGACTAAGGAAATTTCAGGAAAATAATATAGCAAGTTTTTTTTTTTTCCCAAGATACTTAACATCTATTGTCCAATTCAAAGGGTGGCTTAGACTAAAATGGAATGACTTTTACTTACATTTTACTAGTGAAATAGGAGTAGAAACATTATGGGAAACATTTAAGGCTGTAATAAGAGGTGAAATTAAAGCCTACTTAGTGCAGAAAAAACGGAAATGATGGCCAGGGATGTTCAATTGACCAACCAATTGCATAATGCCTATAACTCCTATATTAGTGACCCTTCCAAAGAGTGGTGGGATATCTATATTAATGCAAAGAAGGATCAAGAGGTGTTTTTGGCACAAAAGGCGGCCCAAGAAGATTTAAGGAGTAGACATTTCTTTTATAGACATGGGGTAAAGCCGGGAAGTATCTGGCAAATTTGACTAAGCTAAAAAGAAAGAACCAGATTATAGAATCCCTTAATACTTCAATAGGAAAAAGTTGTAACATCAAGGAAATAAATAAACACATATTACAATATTTCCAGGACGTTTACAGGAAACGCGTTATTGACCCACAAATTAGAAACAACTTTGGCAGAGTAGTCAGATCCCGAAACTAGCTAGATCAAACTTGGATAAATTAAATGCACCCATCTCTCAGAAGAAAATTATCCAGGCTATTAAGAAAGCCTCACTGAATAAAACAGCAGGCCTGGATTAAATACATGTGGGATTATACAAATTGCTAATAGAAGAAATTGTGCCAATTTTAGAATCATTATTTAATCATTATTATATTCAACAAACACAAAATGGAACTCCAGCACTCCAAAGGTTAAAAAGGCAATATTTATTCAGAAAGCAACGTTTCGGGGTCACAGCCCCTTCCTCATGCTATATTTTTATTAAACAACACACCAACATTTAAATACCCTCCACAAGGCGCCAAAATGCACCTACATTGGGGAAATGTCCCCAATGTAGGTGCATTTTGGCGCCTTGTGGAGGATATTTAAATGTTGGTGTGTTGTTTAAAAATAATATAGCATGAGGAAGGGGCTGTGACCCCAAAACGTTGCTTTCTGAATAAATATTGCCTTTTTAACCTTTGGAGTGCTGGAGTTCCATTTTGTGTTTGCTGATTGTTGGAGGGCTGTGGCAGTGCCCTTGGTCTCCTGTGCACCCATACCTCTGTGCTGTGCTCTTCTATGGATTGATTATTATATTCAAGGCGGACCATGCTCTAAATATTTTACTTCATAACTAATTGCTTTAATTTAAAAAAAAGATAAGGATCCAGAGGAGATTAGCTCATATAGACCAATCTCGCTACTAAATAGTGATTATAAAATTCCCATGACTATTATTGCAGACAGGTTGAAACTGGTTATTCATAAGGATCAGGTAGGCTTTATGCCAGGCAAGAATTCCTCCCGGGGCTTGAGAAAACTTCAACTCATTTTACATTTCTATCATATGAAATTACAAATACGAAATCATAAGATAAGATCAGATATTGCTATAATATCATTAGACACGGAAAAGGCCTTCAATTCCATTAGGTGGGATCATTTATTTACGGTATTATCAAAATTTGGGTTTGAAGGTCCCTTTCTTAGCTATATACATCTAATTTATAATGACCCAAGGGCTGCCATTAGTGTTAATGGATTCCTACACCTTATTTTTCTTTACAAAAAGGGTCAAGTCAAGGGTGCCCACTTTCTCCCTATCTATTTAATCTAGATTTAGAACCTCTAGCAATTGTATTAAGAAACAAAATTGATGGTATAGGATTAGGAACAAGGAACATTACAACATTACTTTATGCCGATGACTTACTAGTCTTAATGCAATATACGCAGGTTAATATCCCTAGATTGATACAAATACTTAAGAATTTTAGTGGTTTTTCAGGATATAAAGTGAATACGTCTAAAACTGTTTTTTTTTTTTGCTTTAAAAAATAAAAATTTGTATACCCCCTGCCAATTTAGAGAAGCAAAGGGGGGATTTATAAATCTAGGCATTAAACTATCTAGAGACCCCAATGAATGGTATAAGCTTAATTATCCCAAACATTTTGCTAAAATCAATAAGGGAATGATAAACTGGACTAAATTCAGATTAATGCTAGTTGGGAAGGTTAATTTAATAAAAATGCTGATATTCCCTAAACTCCTGTACTTAATGCAAAATCTTCCAGTGTTTACCAATCGTAAAGATCTGACAGCCTTTAAACAAACTTGTTTGAAATTTCTCTGGGGAGATAAACGGAGGGCTATTGCCTTTCAAAAATGATCCTTTCTTAGATTGGATGGGGGATTCGCATTACCGGATATTGAAATTTATAATTGAATTTGTATTGGCAAAATTGCATTAGACTGGTTGACTGGAGTTGAGCACTATTCAGTGTTACGAGTGGAAGAAAAGCTAGTACACCCATTCTTGCTTAAAGCTCTTTTACACTGTAAAACAGATAAATGGTTAAACAATTGCAGGTCATTAAAAATGTAATTACGGCGTGGCAATAATGTATAAAGATACTGAATACTAATCCCTCCTACTCTAACGTTATACCTGCCATAAATTCTAAAGTATTTAAAGAGTGGAAAGCAAAGGAATTGGTATATGTGCATCAACTTAAAGAAAAGAGTCCAAGAGATTCAAAGTGTTCTCTGCGTTGAAACAAATATACGGATTGATCCGATTGCCTGATAGAGAATTTTTTTGCATTTCTCCAGGCATGGCATGTTTTGGGGGAATTAGATGTAGATAGTGTTGAAGGGAACGCTTGGTCAATTTTAGACCCTGTTTTCAAGCTGTTTCAATCTGGTAATCTCTTTATCTCTCTTCTATATTATTATTATTGGTTATTTGTAGAGCGCCAACAGATTCCGCAGCGCTTATATAAAATTATTATAGATAATTTGGGGCAAGAACATATTCAAAATACAGCAACATCCTGGCAAGTGCCAAGAGAATATATTTGAAAACGTTTCAAGTTGGTAGATGCGACTACAATATCCTCCTCTTGGAGGGAATCCCACGCTACGTTAAAGGCACATTAAACCCAAAAATTTTCTTTCATTATTCAGATAGAGAATACAATTTTTAAAAAGTTTCCAATTTACTTCTATTATGAAAAATGTTTAATTCTCATGTTATTCTTTGTTAAAGAGATACCTAGGTATATAGCGTGCACATGCCTGAAGCACTACAGGATAGGAAATAGTGCTGCCATCTAGTGCTACTGCTAATGTATAACATTGTTGCAAAACTGTTGCTATTTACTACTGCAGACACGTGCACACTCTTGAACTTACATTTCTGCTTTTCAAATAAGGATAACAAGAACACAAAGAAAATATGATAATAGAAGTAAATTAGAAAGTTGTTTAAAATGGTATGTTCTATCTAAATCATGAATGACAAAAAATTGGGTTTTATGTCCCTTTAATAAATAAAATCTATATCACACCTAATGTTAGGACTAGATGGGACAAATTAGGAGTTCACTGTTATAAATGCCATGTTTTAAATACAGATCTGTACCATTGCTTTTGGCGTTGTCCTAAGATCCAAAAATTCTGTCATAAAGTAAATTATTGGCTTAATAAAATTACTCAAACCACACCCCAAATAAAGGACAGATTTGTGTTTTTTCTGGTTGAGGGCCAAATAGAAAAGATTACAATAAATACACGCCTATATAACTCTGTAATCCTAGTGGGTAAACTGCTGATATTGAAATATTGGAAATCTAATAAAGCCCCTAATTTTACTGAGTTCTTCCAGAAACTATTGAACAAATTAAAAATAGAACAAATGGATATTTCCGTGAATTCAGAATCTTAAATTAAATGTTTTTTCAGTAAATGGGATAAAATGATCAAATCATGTTCTACAGAGATCCAGATACAGTTAATATCCCCATTTAAGGGTACAGAATATCTATCTATTCTATCAATTGGGTACTTCTAAAGAGCAAACTAATCACCCGTGAGGGTCTAAAGGCACTAAGGGAAGCAGAAAGGAGGAGGGGGGATGGGCATTCAGTCGAAGAGCCAGGTTTTGAGGTCCTTTCTGAACTTTGTAAGGGAGGTAGATTGTCTGAGGTGCAGCGGGAGGTTGTTCCATGTCTTTGCTGCCATGTGGGAGAAGGATCTTCCGCCCGCTGTGGATTTGCTGATGCGGGGTATGACTGCGAGTGCTTGGTCGGCTGATCGGAGTTGTCTGGCAGGGGTGTAGGAATTTACTCGGTGGTTGATGTATTCTGGTCCGATGTTGTGTAGGGCCTTGAACGTGTGGGTAAGGAGCTTGAAGGTGATTCTCTTGTTGATGGGGAGCCCATGAAGGTTCCTTAGGAGTTTGGTGATGTGGCATTGGTGAGGGATGTCGAGGATGAGTCTTGCTGAGGCGTTCTGGATATGCTTTTTGGAGTTTGATGGTGGAGCCGGCGTAGAGTGCGTTGCCGTAGGGAATCCACTTGAAGATTTTTCGTAGCAGGTGGAGAATGTGGAAGCATGTTGAGGTGATGGCACTGATTTGTCGGTCCATGGAGAGTGAAGAGTCCAAGATGAAGCCTAGATTTTGTGTGTGGTCGGTTGGGGTTGGAGGGTGACTGAGGACTTTGGGCCACCAGGCGTCGTCCCATGTGGATTTATTGGGTCAGAGGAGGAGGACTTCGGTTTTGTCTGTGTTCAGTTTGAGCCGGTTGTCATTCATCCAGGTTACAACTGCTGTCAGGCCTTCATGGACGTTCTTTTTGGCGGTGGTGGGATCTCGGGTGAGTGAGATGATTAACTGGGTGTCGTCAGCGTAGGAGACAATGTTGAGGTTGTGGCGTTAGACAATAGTGGTGAGAGGGGCCATGTAGATGTTGAAGAGGGTGGGGTGCAGCAAAGAGCCTTGTGGTACACCGCAGTTGACTAGTGTGGGTTTGGAGGAGAAGGGCGGAAGTCTGACTTTCTGGGTCCTGCCCGTTAGGAAGGAGGTGATCCATTCCAGGGCTTTGCTGAGGAAGCCGGTGTTGTGTAGGCGGATGCGGAGGGTGTTGTGGTCGACAGTGCTGAATGCTGCTGAGAGGTTTAGGAGGATGAGGATGGTGGTTTCTCCTCGAGCATGAAGCGGATGTCATCTGTGGTGGCGAGGAGGGCGGTCTCGGTGCTGTGGTTGCTTCTGAAACCAGATTAGGAGTGTTCCATGGTGTGGTTGGCCTCAATGTGGTCAATAAGTTGCAAGTTGATGGACTTCTTTATGACTTTGACCAGGAAGTGGAGTAGAGAGATGGGGCGGTAGTTATTCGAGTCCGTGGGGTCTGCCGAGGGTTTCTTCAGCAGGGGTTTCAGTTCCGCATGCTTCCAGAAATCCGGGAAGGTGCCTGTTTTGATGGAGCAGTTGATGGTGCAGCAGAGTTCAGGAGTGATGGTGTTGCATGCTTTGTTAAATATGTTATGGGGGCATGGGTCCGAGGGTGCACCGGAGTGGATAGATTTCATAATTCTGAGGGTGTCCTCCATGGTAAGGGGGCTCCGGATAGTCCGTGTGGGGGGTGAATTTGTGTGGGGTTTGTGGAGGTTGAATTATGAGGCATGAAACTGTTGAAGATCTTGCAATGGAATTGTGCAGCAAGGGTATTGCAGAGGTCCTGGGAGGGTGGGATGTCAGTGGTGTCGCTGTTGGGTTTAGAGAATTTCTTGATGACTGAGAACAACTCCTTGCATTTGTGGGCATTTGAGTTGATTCTGTCTTAGATGGCGGTTTTTTTGGCGGTTTTTATGAGGTGGTGGTGGGTGGTGATTGCTTCCTTAAGGGCAGCTTTTTTCCAGAAGGGTCTTGCTGGATCTCCAGGTTCTTTCTAATCATCTGCAGTGGCGTTTCGAGTCCTGGAGGGCCGGCGTGAACCAGATGGCCTTGTTGATGGCTTGGAGGCTTGACGGTTTCTTGAGGGGGGCAAGGGTGTTGGAGCAGTCTGTGATCCACCGGTGGAGTTTGCAGGTGGAGGAGTTGGCATCGGTGGAGGTAGGTGAGGAGGATTTGTTTAGGGTCTGGTGCAGTTGGTCTTGGGTGATGTTGTTCCAGTTTCTGCGGGGCGGGTGGTACTGCCGGAGGTGAGTGGTGGGTTTGTTGAAGGAGAAGTGTATGCAGTGGTGGTCAGTCCAGAGAAGTTTGGTGATGTGATTGACTGAGATGTGGTTGCCTTTAGGGAAGATCGATTCGAGGGTGTGGCAGTCTGCATGGGTTGGGTAGTTTACGAGTTGCTTCAGTCCGATGGTTCTGAGGTTTTTCAGGAGAGTGGAGGTGTTGTGATTGTTGGGGTTGTCAAGATGGAAGTTGAGGTCACCGAGGAGGATATAGTCCATTGAGGCAAGGGCACGGGGTGTGATGTGGTCGGTGATGGAGTCGCAGGAGGCGGGATGAGGTCAAGGAGGTCTGTAGATGAGGGTGCCACGGAGGGTGGTGTTGGGGTTGACATGGATCTTGAAGTGTAGGTGTTCCAGGCCTGGTCGTTGTAGCTGGTTGTGACTTAGATGGTGTGTTTGTGGATGATGGTGATGCCTGCTCCAGGTCGGTTGCTGCGGTCTTTGTGGCAGATCTTGTAGCTGTCGGGTATTGCAGTGGCGATGTCCGTCGCTGATGCGGGGTTCAGCCAGGTCTCGATGAGGAAGGCAATGTCTGGGGAGGTGGAGTCTAGCAGGTTCCAGGTTTTGAAGGCGTGCTTGTGGATGGAGTGGGTGTTGAGGAGGATGCAGTTGAGGTAGTTGAATCTGCTATAGAAAGGAACGATTTACCTGAATTTAATAGATAAATAGGCCTTAGACAATTGCGCCTAGATTTCGAGTTTTGCGCTCTAGAGGGTACGAAATGAACGCAACAAAAGTTGCGTTATTTCACCCTCCATAGCGCTGCCATTACAAGTTTCTTTAAAGCCGACTTGTGCGTGTGATATGGTGGCGATAAGCTCCATACCACACAAAATCCAAAGGCTGCTTTGATGTGCTTTTGCACGCTTTTCCCATAGACATCAATGGGGAGAGAGTGTTAGAAATCTAAATAAAGTTATTAACCCTTAATCTGCGGCTCCTGCCATTTATAAAAGTTATTAATCCCTGTTCCGCCTATCCCCGACATTGGCGCCACTATAATAAAGTTATTAACCCCTATTTCCCCGCACCCCAACATCGCCGACACTATAATAAATCTATTAACTCCTATTCCGCCGCTCCCCGACATCGCCGCCACTAAATAAATTTATTAACCCCTAAACCTCTGGCCTCCCACATCATCGCCACTAAATAAACCTATTAACCCCTAAACCGCCAGCACCCCACATCGCAAAAAATAAATTAAACTATTAACCCCTAAACCTAACAACCCCTAACTTTAAATTAAAATGACAATATCTTATAATAAATAAAAACTTACCTGTGAAATTAAGAAAACCTAAGTTTAAACTAACAATTAACCTAACATAACTATTATACTAAAATTCAAATAACTACCAATTAAATAAACGTATTATAGTGATGTTGTGAACCTAAAATTTTGCGTTCGCGAATGGCGAACGCGAATTCGAACCGCCATAGACTTCAATAGGCAGGAACATTTTAAAACCCACAGGGACTCTTTCAGGCCACAATAGTGATGGAAAAGTTGTTTCAAGGGGACTAACACCTGGACTGTGGCATGCCAGAGGGGGATCCATGGCAAAACTCCCATGGAAAATTACATAGTTGAAGCAGAGTCTGGTTTTAATCCATAAAGGGCATAAATCACCTAACATTCCTAAATTGTTTGGAATAACGTGCTTTAAAACATCAGGTATGATGTTGTATTGATCAGGTAGTGTAAGGGTTATGCCCGCTTCACAGTGACAGACGGGGTGCAAAATATTTAGTACTTGGAAATCTAAGTGATCTGGGAGCGGGTGGGGGATTGGTCTTGGGGGGGAAGCTACACTACAAAAAAATGAAATAAAAATAAATAAAAAACATTTTATTTGCAAACTGGGTACTGGCAGACAGCTGCCAGTACCCAATATGGCCCCGAATAAGGCAGAGGGGGAGGGTTAGGAAGCTGTTTTGGGGGGTATCAGGGATGTTGGGGGCTAAGGGGGGGATCCTACACAACAGCATATGTAAATATGCTTAAAAAATATATATATAAAAAAAGATACCTTTTATTTTAGTACTGGCAGACTTTCTGCCAGTACTTAAGATGGCGGGGACAATTGTGGGGTGGGGGAGGGAAGAGAGCTCTTTGGGAGGGATCAGGGGGTCAGATGTGTCAGGTGGGAAGCTGATCTCTACACTAAAGCTAAAATTAACCCTGCAAGCTCCCTACAAGCTACCTAATTAACCCCTTCACTGCTGGGCATAATTCATGTGTTGTGCGCAGTTGCATTTAGTGGCCTTCTAACTACCAAAAAGCAACGCCAAAGCCATATATGTCTGCTATTTCTGAACAAAGGGGATCCCAGAGAAGCATTTACAACCATTTGTGCCATAATCGCACAAGCTGTTTGTAAATAATTTCAGTGAGAAACCTAAAGTTTGTGAAAAAGTTGACTATTTTTTTTAATTTGATCGCATTTGGCGGTGAAATGGTGGCATGAAATATACCAAAATGGGCCTAGATCAATACTTGGGGTTGTCTACTACACTACGCTAAAGCTAAAATTAACCCTACAAGCTCCCTAATTAACCCCTGCACTGCTGAGCATAATATACGTGTGGTGCGCAGCGGCATTTAGCGGCCTTCTAATTACCAAAAAGCAATGCCAAAGCCATATATGTCTGCTATTTTTTTAAAAAAAAGGGATCCCAGAGAAGCATTTACAACCATTTGTGCCATAATTGCACAAAATGTTTGTAAATGATTTCAGTGAGAAACCTAAAATTTGGAAAAAATGTAACGTTTTTTTTTATTTGATCGCATTTGGCGGTGAAATGGTGGCATGAAATATACCAAGATGGGCCTATATCAATACTTTGGGATGTCTACTACACTACACTAAAGCTAAAATTACCCCAAAAAGCTCCCTACATGCTCCCTAATTAACCCCTTCACTGCTGGACATAATACACGTGTGGTGCGCAGTGGCATTTAGCGGTCTTTTAATTATCAAAAAGCAACGTCAAAGCCATATAAGTCTGTTATTTCTGAACAAAGGGGATCCCAGAGAAAAATGTACAATGATTTATGCCATAATTGCACAAGCTATTTGTAAATAATTTCAGTGAGAAACCTAACGTTTGTGAAACAATTTGTGAAAAAAGTGAAAACATTTTTTATTTGATCACATTTGGTGGTGAAATGGTGGCATGAAATATACCAAAATGGGCCTAGATCAATACTTTGGGATGTCTTCTAAAAAAAATATATATACATGTCAATGGCTATTCAGGGATTCCTGACAGATATCAGTGTTCCAATGTAACTAGCGCTAATTTTGAAAAAAAATGGTTTGGAAATAGCAAAGTGCTACTTGTATTTATGGCCCTATAACTTGCAAAAAAAGCAAAGAACATGTAAACATTGGGTATTTCTAAACTCAGGATAAAATTTAGAAACTATTTAGCATGGGTGTTTTTTGGTGGTTGTAGATGAGTAACAGATTTTGGGGGTCAAAGTTAGAAAAAGTGTGTTTTTTTCCATTTTTTCCTCATATTTTATAATTTTTTTATAGTAAATTATAGGATATGATGAAAATAATGGTATATTTAGAAAGTCCATTTAATGGCGAGAAATATGGTATATAATATGTGTGGGTACAGTAAACGAGTAAGAGGAAAATTACAGCTAAACACAAACACTGCAGAAAAGTAAAAATAGCCCTGGTCCCAAACGGAGAGAAAATGGAAAAGTGCTGTGGTCATTAATGGGTTAATGTACACTACTGTTACACCAGATATGAGTTGCACTGGTGTGACACTGGAGGAAACTGATTGCTATTATTTCACAGTCAAAAAAGTGTTTTTTTTTTTTAAATGTACGCTACTGTTACACCAGATATGAGTGGTGGCACTGTGCAAGTGGGCACAGTATACGCTGTGAGCCTGACACACACGCTGGCAGGCAGGCAACTGCAATTAGATTACACAGGGAAAAAAAAAGCAGACTGATGTTCTAGCCCTAAAAAGGGCTTTTTGGGTGCTGTCCTTACAGCAGAGATCAGATGAGTCCTTCAGGACTGTAGTGGACACTGAATACACTAGCCTAGCTATCGATTTCCCTATTAAATCAGCAGCAGCTAAACTGCCCCTCCTCTCACTAAGAATGCAGCTTCCAAATTAATCTAAAATGGATGCTGTCCAGGAGGTAGGAGGGTCTGGGAGGGAGGGTCTGCTGCTGATTGGCTGGAATGTGTCTGCTGACTGTGAGGTACAGGGTCAAAGTTTTACTCAATGATGACGAATAGGGGGCTGATCGAACATCGCATATGTTCGCCCGCCGCGGCCAACTTGAACATGCTATGTTCGCCGGGAACTATTCGCCGGCAAACTATTCGCAACATCACTATTAAATTACACATTAAAAAAACTAACATTACTAAAAAAATTCTAAAATTACATAAAAGAAAAAATACTAAATTGCAAAAAATAACAAACACTAAATTGCGAAAAATAACAAACAAGATTATCCAAAATAAAAACAAATACACCTAATTTAATAGCCCTATAAAAATAAAAAAGCCCCCCAAAATAAAAAAAAAATCATAGCCTACAATAAACTACCAATAGCCCTTAAAAGGGCCCTTTTAAGGTTTTTATTTTGGGGGGTTGGTTGGGTGGTGGGTTTTACTGTTGGGGGGTCTTTGTATTTTTTTTACAGGAAAAGAGCTGATTTCTTTGGGGCAATGCCCTTCAAAAGGCCCTTTTAAGGGTTATTGGTAGTTTATTGTAGGATAGGGTTTTTCTCATTTGGGGGGGGGGTATTTTTATAGGGCTATTAGATTAGGTGTAATTGTTTTTATTTTGGATAATTTCATTGGTTATTTTTCATAATTTAGTGCTTGTTATTTTTTGCAATTTAGTATTTTTTATTTCTTGTAAAGATTTAAAAAAAAAAAACAACTAACACTATTGTTAGTTTAAACTTAGGTTTATTTAATTTCACAGGTAAGTTTTTATTTATTTTAAGATAGGGATATTGTAATTTTAATTTAAAGTTAGGGGGTTGTTAGGTTTAGGAGTTAATAGTTTAATTTAGTTTTTTTGTGATGTGGGGGGCTGGCGGTTTAGGGGTTAATAACTTTATTTAGTGGCGACGATGTCGGGGAGCGGCGGAATAGGGGCTAATAACTTTTACATTTTTGTTGTCTTAAACAATTTGTTGCACAAAACTCATAACTACTGCTCTCAGGTGGCGGTATGTATCGTGTTGGTAGAGGCTGGAACGCAAGAATTTTAGCCTTACCACACAACTTGTCATTTTTTTGAGTGCGGGATTGACGTTGCGTTACATGCTAAAATGCTTGCGGTATAGCTATACCGACAAGACTCGTAATGGCTGTGTTACTGTTTTTACACTGAAATTTTTTCAGTGTTAAAACTGTAATGCAAAACTCGTAATCTAGGTGAGAGGAAGTTAAATATTTGTGTCCTTTAACAAGCTCAATAATATACCCAATGTAAACTGAGCACAAATAATCATTGTTTGACATCCCTTGACATAATTGGTAGCTGATAAATAACTTCTGCACAAAATAAAAATCCAACAGTTTTCAAACTGCTGGTTGGTGTTAAATATTGACGCGCAAAAAAATGATTAAAGGACCACTCAATGCAGTAGAATTACATAACTAAAAAGTGCATAATAAAAATAACACGTACTCTGAATTTCAAATAAGCCGTATATTTTTTTCTGACAAATTCATTTTTTCTGTGACAGACATCAGCCAATCACAGACTAGTATACGTAAACCCTGTGTGCTTGTGCACATGCTCAGTAGGATCTTGATCCCCAAAAAGTGTGTATATAAAAAGACTGTGCAAAATGTTATAATGTAAGTAAATTGTAAACTGCGTGCTCCATCTGAGTGTCCCTTTAACACCACCAATGTGCACTCAGCCTTAGGCCTCTAGTTATCAAGCTCCGTAAGGATCTTGATGGCCCCTGTTTCTGGCGAGTCTTCAGACTCGGCTGAAACAGCAGTTATTAAGCAGCGGTCACAAAGACCGCTGCTCCATAATCTGTCTGCCTGCTCTGAGCAGGCGGACAGACATCGCTGGAAATCAACCCAATCGAGTACGATCGGGTTGATTGACACCCCCTGCTGGCGGCCTATTGGCCGCGAGTCTGCAGGGGGCGGCGTTGCACCAGCAGCTCTTGTGAGCTGCTGGCACAATGATGACTACGGCGAGCGTATTGCTCGCTGTATTCAGCGAGGTCTGTCGGACCTGATCCGCACTGTCGGATCAGGTCCGACAGACCTTGATAACTAGAGGCCATGGTATGCAAACAATTTTAAATAAGATGCGAAAACCAAAGTATTGTAATAACAACTTTTCTGTTTTATTTTTGTTTCTATAAGTAAAAAATTCTGCTAAGTTAGACCTATATGTTATCACATATTCATAAAAATATATGCATTCTTAGTAATAGCATCTTTTATGTAGAAATGAGAATAAAATACTTGTGACAGCTAACAAAACATCTTAGCTTAATAAATCAGAAATCATTTGGATATGCTTATCTGCTAAATTCATTTTGAATATTCCCAGCTGCCAGAGAGAAGCACTTCTGGAAAATTGTGAAATTTGTGATAGTTTTGATAACTTACCTTTAATGACTAAACATTCATCCAGATGTCCCCAAACAAAATCACTCTGGAGAAAAATGGGAAAGATATCAGTCTGAAGATTCAAATAATGAAAATGTGATCAAACTATAAATAAGTTCCTGTGTGAATTGCAATGAGCAAGAATAATTTGCAAAAATAATTAATGCAATCAGAAAAGAGTAGTTAGCAAACAACTTTATGTCCACCAAGGGATTTCTATGTATACCTTGATATAACAAACACATATATACAACCTTATTATTGAATTTAAACAATAATAATAATTGATGCCTTTAGAACAGTAGTCAGCAAACAACTATATGCTCATAGTTTTTTAGGAATACATTTAAATGACTAACACAAACTGTAGATACAGCTGTGATGATGAAGGGTTCCATAACATTAATATTTAAAAATAATTAACGTTATTAAAGGGACAACGAACTTAAATTTTTTTCTATCGTGATTCAGATAGAGCATGCAATTTTAAGCAACTTTCTAATTTACTCCTATTAGAAAATTATTTTCATTCTCTTGGTATCTTTATTTGAAATGCAAGAATGTAAGTTTAGATGCCCGCCCATTTTTGGTGGACACACTGTGTTGTTCTTGCTGATTGGTGGATAAATTCACCTACCAATAAACAATCACTTTCCATGGTGCTGAACCAAAAAAAATAGCTTAGATGTCTTCTTTTTTTCAAATAAAGAAAGCGAGAAAACAAAGAAAAATTGATAATAGGAGCAAATTAGAAAGGTGTTGCATGCTTTATATGAATAACAAAAGAAAAAATTTGGGTTCAGCTAAGAAAATAATCTTAGAAGATTGGTGCATACAGAGGTTTATATTCTAATATATAGTTTAAAAAAAATATTAACAGATGGGCTTGTAATTTTACTGTTTATTAATGCAAAATAGAATATACTTGTCCCTGCTATGTATGGAGAATTGGGAAATACTGTATTTTACAAGTTTTTGGCAATGTGTATCTTACTGAGCATCTGAGTCGGTGTCGTTATGTAACAGCAGCAGTACCATCTCCACAAACAATATATGGGGTTCACACAGTCAAATAATAAAACTGGCAGTTGCTTTTACACCCCATCTCTGATGTTTGAATGATGGTATAATACTGAACCTACAGAGGTAGCTTCTAAACCAGACCTTAGCAGGGTCACACAAGCAAACCTGCTGCAACCAATAGTTAAAATCAAGCAGTCTTAAACGCTCTGCACCTTAGAGGTTGAAGATTAAAATCACCCCAGATTCATCCAACTGTCTTTTCCTTGTGCAATGATAATTGTGGACAGCAGACAATGCCCGCTTGCTGTGATCCCAGGTTATACAGGTTTTCTGGTTGTGAACCTTGTCTGTCTGGATAATGAAGATTGTGGCCCAAATGTGTTTAAAAATTATGTATTATAGTGCATTATAAAAATGAGCACTGGAATTAAATCATAAAACACTAACGGCTAGATTTAGAGTTTTGTCGGTAAGGACCCGCGTAGCTAACGCTGGCTTTTTTCTGGCCGCACCATAAAAATAACTCTGGTTTTGAGAGTCCACATAAAGGCTGCGTTAGACTCCAAAAAAGGAGCGTAGAGCATATTTAACGCAACTTCAACTCTCGATACCAGAGTTGCTTACGGACGCGGCCAGCCTCAAAAACGTGCTCGTGCACGATTCCCCCATAGGAAACAATGGGGCTGTTTGAGCTGAAAAAAAACCTAACACCTGCAAAAAAGCCGCGTTCAGCTCCTAACGCAGCCCCATTGTTTGCTATGGGGAAACACTTCCTACGTCTGCACCTAACACTCTAACATGTACCCCGAGTCTAAACACCCCTAACCTTACACTTATTAACCCCTAATCTATCGCTGACCCCTGCATATTATTATTAACCCCTAATCTGCCGCTCCGTAAACCGCCGCTACTTACATTATCCATATGTACCCCTAATCTGCTGCCCCTAACACCGCCGACCCCTATATTATATTTATTAACCCCTAATCTGCCCCCCACAACGTCGCCTCCACCTGCCTACACTTATTAACCCCTAATCTGCCGACCTTTGTTATTTTATTAGGGGGCTTAGAGTAGGTGTAATTATTTTAAAATTGTTGTAATATTTTTCTTATGTTTGTAAATATTTTTTTTATTTTTTGTAACTTAGTTTATTTCATTGTATTTATTTGTAGATATTGTATTTAATTAATTTATTGATAGTGTAGTGTTAGGTTTAATTGTAGGTAATTGTAGGTATTTTATTTAAAGGGACATTCAACACCCGCTATAACATAATTTCATGTTGTGTAAACAGAATCCAAAATCCGCCTGCACCACATCCCTGCCTTGTTTCTATATATAACGTCCAAGTAATCCTCATCGTTATAGCTTACCGTACTAACAAAATATGGCCGCCTAACTCCTCCCATTGATGCTTCTTCCCCATCACACATCCCCTTCAGGCACGTTCATGTTATTTTCAGATGACGCTCTTCCTACGTCATCGCGCATGCGCATTTATTACAAACCGCAATTACAAGAGCTGTAGGAGTCTTCTATTGCACACTCCTAGATATCAGTGCTAATACGCATGCGCTAAGGTCCGTGAACATGCTTTAATTTTCAGTCCGAGGAATGGATCATGATTGGCTGATCCTTTCAAAAAGAAGGTCCCTACGTAACGGTGGGGGGAGTTAGGCAGCCATATTTTGCTGGTACGGTAAGCTATAACAATGAGGATTACTTGGACGTTATATATAGAAACAAAACAGGGATGTGGTGCAGGCGAATTTTGGATTCAGTTTACACAACATGAAATTATGTTCTAGCGGGTGTTGAATGTCCCTTTAATTAATTTAATGATAGTATAGTGTTAGGTTTAATTGTAACTTAGGTTAGGATTTATTTTACAGGTAATTTTGTAATTATTTTAACTATTTTAGCTATTAAATAGTTCTTAACTATTTAATAGCTATTGTACCTGGTTAAAATAAATACAAAGTTACCTGTAAAATAAATATTAATCCTAAAATAGCTATAATGTAATTATAATTTATATTGTAGCTATATTAGGATTTATTTTACAGGTAAGTATTTAGCTTTAAATAGGAATAATTTATTTAATAAGAGTTAATTAATTTCGTTAGATTTAAATTATATTTAAGTTAGGGGGGGTGTTAGTGTTAGGGTTAGACTTAGCTTTAGGGGTTAATACATTTATTAGAATAGCGGTGAGCTCCGGTCGGCAGATTAGGGGTTAATAATTGAAGTTAGGTGTCGGCGATGTTAGGGAGGGCAGATTAGGGGTTAATACTATTTATTGTAGGGTTAGTGAGGCGGATTAGGGGTTAATAACTTTATTATAGTAGCGGTGCGGTCCGCTCGGCAGATTAGGGGTTAATAAATATAATATAGGGGTCGGCGGTGTTAGGGGCAGCAGATTAGGGGTACATAAGGATAACTTAAGTAGCGGCGCTTTGCGGTCGGCAGATTAGGGGTTAATTATTGTAGAGACAAGGAAATAAAGGAATCCGGCACTTCTTGAAGTCTTTAAGAGCACACAGTTTTTATTGGCAGGTAAAAAGAAAAGCAAAAGTAATGCATAGCAGCCCCAGCAATTTAGTCATTGCGGCACAGCAAACAACGAGTTAGCATGGATGGTGGTCACTAAAGCTGACGCGTTTCGGCATCCCCCCCCGTAGTCATAGCATAATTAGTGGCCATCATCCTCAAGTTTAAAAAGGGCACTCTTTCACCTCATTGGTTAAAAGTTAAACACACCTCCAATGTTAGATAATAACAATGCTCCTCATCTGTTAAATATCAATACCTAATGTGTGGCAATGTAATAGATAGAGACTTTTGAGTTGAATATTGTTTGATTGATAGAATGTGGACTTTGACAGTAATGGGATTAAATAATGTTTATAATTGTAATTTAACAATATTCCTTTGAATAGTATATGTTTGTTTGCTTTCAAATGGGTCTGTTTAGCTTTTGAAGGATTTTTGTTTTCCTATTAATTGTCATAATACTACTCCCTTTAAGAGATCATATGTGGTAAATAATGTCCCTTTAAGAAATACTCAGTCTCAGACTGGAACTCCTATTTAAGGAGGGACTCAAGCACTTTGCCAATTGCTTGATAATTGCAAGTGTATGGTGAAAGAGTTTCATCAGAATTCTTATCCAGCTCCTAAGTATAACTGAATATAATCCAAATACTAAACAGGGATCTAACAATCTTAACTTTCTTATCAAGACAGAACTTACCACCTAAGAACTAGGAATCCTAATTTAAAGCTATTCTGTACACATTTTCTCATCTCATCAGAGCCGCTCCACTAAATCTAACAGTTGCGTTTTCACAGCACGCTGACGTCACCAGCCGCTCAGCGTGTGAATCAGGATACCGGAACAGCGTCTCTGCATCAGCTACACTCTCAGCTTGTGACCGCTCCCCAAACACTCTTACCTGAGGAATAAACCCAGCGCAATAAGGCTTAATCTTCCAACCAATCCAGGGGATTAAACGCAAGTATTTGGTTTATTGATGTATGCACTTAATAACGTTACAACAACTGTGAACTTATCTCCTATGTGAATGATTATATATGAACTGCCAGTAACAAAGTATCACCTGTTGTTATGCTAATTAACAAAGTATACACTTCACCTCTGCTTGTTACATAACGAACTCTATGATCCTATCATAAATAATCCTCTGAGCCTAAAACTCTGCAATATTTCTGAAACCACCATTAACCCTAAAGACTTTGTTAACTAATCAACTCTACAAAACTACCAGCACTATGGGTATCTAATTAACTGACATACTAAGTTATATATCTCACTTAGGCCTAGATTTAGAGTTTGGCGGTAAAAGGGCTGTTAACGCTCCGCGGGTTTTTTTCTGGCCGCACCATAAATTTAACTCTGGTATCGAGAGTTCAAACAAATGCTGCGTTAGGCTCCAAAAAAGGAGCGTAGAGCATTTTTACCGCAAATGCAACTCTCGATACCAGAGTTGCTTACGGACGCGGCCGGCCTCAAAAACGTGCTCGTGCACGATTCCCCCATAGGAAACAATGGGGCTGTTTGAGCTGAAAAAAAACCTAACACCTGCAAAAAAGCAGCGTTCAGCTCCTAACGCAGCCCCATTGTTTCCTATGGGGAAACACTTCCTACGTCTGCACCTAACACTCTAACATGTACCCCCGAGTCTAAACACCCCTAACCTTACACTTATTAACCCCTAATCTGCCGCCCCCGCTATCGCTGACCCCTGCATTACACTTTTAACCCCTAATCTGCCGCTCCGTAAACCGCCGCCACCTACGTTATCCCTATGTACCCCTAATCTGCTGCCCTAACATCGCCGACCCCTATGTTATATTTATTAACCCCTAATCTGCCCCCCACAACGTCGCCGACACCTACCTACACTTATTAACCCCTAATCTGCCGAGCGGACCTGAGCGCTACTATAATAAATGTATTAACCCCTAATCCGCCTCACTAACCCTATCATAAATAGTATTAACCCCTAATCTGCCCTCCCTAACATCGCCGACACCTACCTTCAATTATTAACCCCTAATCTGCCGACCGGAGCTCACCGCTATTCTAATAAATGTATTAACCCCTAAAGCTAAGTCTAACCCTAACACTAACACCCCCCCTAACTTAAATATAATTTTTATCTAACGAAATAAATTAACTCTTATTAAATAAATTATTCCTATTTAAAGCTAAATACTTACCTGTAAAATAAATCCTAATATAGCTACAATATAAATTACATTTATATTATAGCTATTTTAGGATTAATATTTATTTTACAGGCAACTTTGTAATTATTTTAACCAGGTACAATAGCTATTAAATAGTTAAGAACTATTTAATAGTTACCTAGTTAAAATAATTACAAATTGACCTGTAAAATAAATCCTAACCTAAGTTATAATTAAACCTAACACTACCCTATCAATAAAATAATTAAATAAACTACCTACAATTACCTACAATTAACCTAACACTACACTATCAATAAATTAAATAAACACAATTGCTACAAATAAATACAATTAAATAAACTATCTAAAGTACACAAAATAAAAAAGAACTAAGTTACAGAAAATAAAAAAATATTTACAAACATAAGAAAAATATTACAACAATTTTAAACTAATTACACCTACTCTAAGCCCCCTAATAAAATAACAAAGACCCCCAAAATAAAAAATTCCCTACCCTATTCTAAAATACAAAAATTACAAGCTCTTTTACCTTACCAGCCCTGAACAGGGCCCTTTGCGGGGCATGCCCCAAGAATTTCAGCTCTTTTGCCTGTAAAAAAAAACATACAATACCCCCCCCCAACATTACAACCCACCACCCACATACCCCTAATCTAACCCAAACCCCCCTTAAATAAACCTAACACTAAGCCCCTGAAGATCTTCCTACCTTGTCTTCACCTCACCAGGTATCACCGATCCGTCCTGGCTCCAAGATCTTCATCCAACCCAAGCGGGGGTTGGCGATCCATAATCCGGTGCTCCAAAGTCTTCCTCCTATCCGGCAAGAAGAGGACATCCGGACCGGCAAACATCTTCTCCAAGCGGCATCTTCTATGTTCTTCCATCCGATGACGACCGGCTCCATCTTGAAGACCTCCAGCGCGGATCCATCCTCTTCTTCCGACGACTAGACGACGAATGACGGTTCCTTTAAGGGACGTCATCCAAGATGGAGTCCCTCGAATTCCGATTGGCTGATAGGATTCTATCAGCCAATCGGAATTAAGGTAGGAATTTTCTGATTGGCTGATGGAATCAGCCAATCAGAATCAAGTTCAATCCGATTGGCCGATCCCATCAGCCAATCAGATTGAGCTCGCATTCTATTGGCTGATCGGAACAGCCAATAGAATGCGAGCTCAATCTGATTGGCTGATTGGATCAGCCAATCGGATTGAACTTGATTCTGATTGGCTGATTCCATCAGCCAATCAGAAAATTCCTACCTTAATTCCGATTGGCTGATAGAATCCTATCAGCCAATCGGAATTCGAGGGACGCCATCTTGGATGACGTCCCTTAAAGGAACCGTCATTCGTCGTCTAGTCGTCGGAAGAAGAGGATGGATCCGCGCTGGAGGTCTTCAAGATGGAGCCGGTCGTCATCGGATGGAAGAACATAGAAGATGCCGCTTGGAGAAGATGTTTGCCGGTCCGGATGTCCTCTTCTTGCCGGATAGGAGGAAGACTTTGGAGCACCGGATTATGGATCGCCAACCCCCGCTTGGGTTGGATGAAGATCTTGGAGCCAGGACGGATCGGTGATACCTGGTGAGGTGAAGACAAGGTAGGAAGATCTTCAGGGGCTTAGTGTTAGGTTTATTTAAGGGGGGTTTGGGTTAGATTAGGGGTATGTGGGTGGTGGGTTGTAATGTTGGGGGGGGGTATTGTATGTTTTTTTTTACAGGCAAAAGAGCTGAAATTCTTGGGGCATGCCCCGCAAAGGGCCCTGTTCAGGGCTGGTAAGGTAAAAGAGCTTGTAATTTTTGTATTTTAGAATAGGGTAGGGAATTTTTTATTTTGGGGGTCTTTGTTATTTTATTAGGGGGCTTAGAGTAGGTGTAATTAGTTTAAAATTGTTGTAATATTTTTCTTATGTTTGTAAATATTTTTTTATTTTCTGTAACTTAGTTCTTTTTTATTTTGTGTACTTTAGATAGTTTATTTAATTGTATTTATTTGTAGCAATTGTGTTTATTTAATTTATTGATAGTGTAGTGTTAGGTTAATTGTAGGTAATTGTAGGTAGTTTATTTAATTATTTTATTGATAGGGTAGTGTTAGGTTTAATTATAACTTAGGTTAGGATTTATTTTACAGGTCAATTTGTAATTATTTTAACTAGGTAACTATTAAATAGTTCTTAACTATTTAATAGCTATTGTACCTGGTTAAAATAATTACAAAGTTGCCTGTAAAATAAATATTAATCCTAAAATAGCTATAATATAAATGTAATTTATATTGTAGCTATATTAGGATTTATTTTACAGGTAAGTATTTAGCTTTAAATAGGAATAAGTTATTTAATAAGAGTTAATTTATTTCGTTAGATGTAAATTATATTTAAGTTAGGGGGGTGTTAGTGTTAGGGTTAGACTTAGCTTTAGGGGTTAATACATTTATTAGAATAGCGGTGAGCTCCGGTCGGCAGATTAGGGGTTAATAATTGAAGTTAGGTGTCGGCGATGTTAGGGAGGGCAGATTAGGGGTTAATAATATTTATGATAGGGTTAGTGAGGCGGATTAGGGGTTAATACATTTATTATAGTAGCGCTCAGGTCCGCTCGGCAGATTAGGGGTTAATAAGTGTAGGTAGGTGTCGGCGACGTTGTGGGGGGCAGATTAGGGGTTAATAAATATAACATAGGGGTCGGCGATGTTAGGGGCAGCAGATTAGGGGTACATAGGGATAACGTAGGTGGCGGCGATTTGCGGTCGGAAGATTAGGGGTTAATTATTTTAAGAAGCTTGCGGCGACGTTGTGGGGGGCAAGTTAGGGGTTAATAAATATAATATAGGGGTCGGCGGGGTTAGGGGCAGCAGATTAGGGGTACATAAGTATAACGTAGGTGGCGGTCGGCAGATTAGGGGTTAAAAATTTTAATCGAGTGGCGGCGATGTGGGGGGACCTCGGTTTAGGGGTACATAGGTAGTTTATGGGTGTTAGTGTACTTTAGGGTACAGTAGTTAAGAGCTTTATAAACCGGCGTTAGCCAGAAAGCTCTTAACTCCTGCTATTTTCAGGCGGCTGGAATCTTGTCGTTAGAGCTCTAACGCTCACTGCAGAAACGACTCTAAATACCAGCGTTAGAAAGATCCCATTGAAAAGATAGGCTACGCAAATGGCGTAGGGGGATCTGCGGTATGGAAAAGTCGCGGCTGAAAAGTGAGCGTTAGACCCTTTAATCACTGACTCCAAATACCAGCGGGCGGCCAAAACCAGCGTTAGGAGCCTCTAACGCTGGTTTTGACGGCTACCGCCGAACTCTAAATCTAGGCCTTAGTGTTTACTACAAAAAGCTCAAGTCTGATAAATTAGATCCTTAAACTCTGAACAGAGTTATACTTGTCCAAGTGTATATTACTTTTACTCTTGTGACATTAAACTCTACTCTCTAATCCACTATACACAACTGTTATTCCTAAGAGGTATCAGTTCTCACTCCTCATTGGGAACTGCATAAATAGGAATACCTACAAACATACATATATTCAGTACTTAAGACTTAGGGTTATTGCATTAATGTTCAATTAATTTATTTTGTTTAACGTATATTTCATTGTATTCTTTTATACAATGAAACATATGTTCATTCCTTAAATTATAATATTATATTTAGTATCAGAATAGAGATACATATATATATGTTCTTTATCATGCTTGAACAGACTTTGACTTGGCATAATTATCCCAAATCACAAAAAGAAATATTCCTAAATAAGTACATTATACATACACGTGCATTCTTTTAGGTGCACACATATACATATATATGTTAAGCACAGAGGAACATAAGCCAGTGGGTATTGATCACTAGGACCCACTCTCCACCGTAGGTTAAAGCCAGAAATTAATTAGGTCAAATTCACTGTTGAGACCTAATGGTCTTCTGGTCTTTAGCTTTAGAATCCAGAAGACCTCTTCTCTGGCCAACAAAAGATCCCTATTTCCTCCTCTCTGGGGTCGTGGGACATATTTAATTATAGTCCAGCTCAATGTGGCTGGACTCTTGTTATGAGACCACAGAAAGTGTGTGATCAGAGGAGCAGTATTGATTTTGAATTGACTTATCATCCTTGTTTTTGTCAAGTAAATCATTTCTATCCTTTCTACTTACTTCTTTCTTGATACCCAGTAACATTTTCTTAGGATAGCCTCTAGAGACTAATCTGTTGGTTAGTTCATTGGCCTGTGTTTCAAACATATTTTTATCTGAGCAATTTCTAAGAGTTCTAACATATTGGCCCTTGGCAATGGCTTTAAAGACTCTTTTAGGATGATTGCTCTTGGCATGTAAGATTGTGTTTTTCGCTGTGGGTTTGCGAAAGACACTCGTGGAAATGAAACCTTTGGTTTCTGAAATATTACCTTTTAGATTAACATCCAAGTAATTAATTGTGTTAAGGTCAGTTTCAAAGGTGAAACTGAGGCCTATGTTGTTACTGTTCAGATACTGAATGAATCTGGGGATCAGATTTGTATCACCTTGCCAGATTAGAATGAGGTCATCTATGAACCTCTTGTAAAAAGTGATGTGTTGTTTGTATTCATTTCTATCTCCATAGATGTGGGACTGCTCCCACCACCCCATATAGAGGTTGGCGTAAGAGGGGGCAAATTTGGCCCCCATAGCAGTCCCACATCTCTGGAGGTAGAAATTATTGTCAAAACAAAAGTAGTTATGTGTTAATAAGAAATTAGTTACCCGCAAAATAAAACTGCACTGTTCCTCCTCAAATTGTCCTGAATTTGTTAGAAAATGTCTAATAGCTTTTAGACCTTCTTTGTGGGGGATTGATGAATAGAGCGCTTTTACATCTATTGTGACCCAAGTGTTTGTTGTTTTCCAACCCACATCTCTCAATAGGCCCAATAAGTGTTTTGTGTCTGATAAATGGCTTGGTAAGGCCAGCACATAGGGCTGCAATATTGCATCCAGCCATTGTGAAAGTTTCTCAGTCAGAGAACCAATGCCACTGATGATGGGTCTCCCATGGACTTCTGTCCCAGGTTTGTGGATTTTGGGCAAGTGGTTAAAGATTGGTCTGACTGGGAATTTGACTTGTAAATATTTGTATGTTTCTTCATCATACATTCCTATCTCCCTTCCTTCATCTAGTAAGTCCAAAAGTTCAGACTCAAAAACGTCAGTGGGGTCTTTGCTTAGCAAGATATATTGTTCAGTGTCCATTAGCTGTCGCCTTGCTTCAGTTTGGAATTGATTTCTGCTCATAACCACTATAGAGCCGCCTTTATCCGCGGCTCTGATCACTATGTCATCATTATTTTGGAGCCTTGTGAGGGCTTCCTTTTCTTTTAAGGAAAGATTGGATCTGCCCGAGGTAGAACTGCAATTATTTGAAAGAGTGGTGAGATCATTCTCCACCCTCTTTTGGAAAATTTCCAAAATTTGACCCCTGTTCTGAATAGGGTAAAAGGAGGAGTTACCTTTAAATTTAGGTAAGCTTGGGGTGTCTGTAGACCCCACAGCTCCCAAAGAATGCAATTCTTCTAAGGCTATTAGGTCACAATCTTCCTCAAATGTAAGGTGTGATGTAGTGGTTGTCGTAAAAGTCCTATTTAAACCTGTGTCAGACTCATCAGTTTGTTTGTAAAATTTTCTTAGTGTCAAATTTCTAATCAACTTGTTTACATCCAAAAGAGTTGCAAACAAATTGAAATTAGAAGTAGGAACAAAACTAAGGCCTTTATTTAAGACCTTAATTTCAAGGTCAGTTAAGGTGTAGTCAGAGATGTTAATAACATTATTCATTACTGATATTTCGTGTAATGTCCCCTTTTTTGACTCCTCTGTGGATACCTGTTGGACCTGGTCTGTTCTAGTTTGTCTTGTTCCGAAGTTGGTGTCTGGGGGTACTGGTTCTTTGTTGCCTTTTGGCCCCCCCCGTTTATACCAACTGGGCCTAGACAAAAAACCTTCTCAAATTCATCCACATTGCCAGATTTGGGAGTTGGCACATATTTACTCGCAGTACCTATACTCCCTATATTTTGTGTGGCTTTATGTAAAGGTTAGGTAGCTGGGGGTGACGTTGTGGGGGGCAGGTTAGGGGTTAATAAATATAATATAGGGGTCGGCGGTGTTAGGGGCAGCAGATTAGGGGTACATAAGTATAACGTAGGTGGCGGTCGGCAGATTAGGGGTTAAAAAAATTTAATTGAGTGGCGGCGATGTGGGGGGACCTCGGTTTAGGGGTACATAGGTAGTTTATGGGTGTTAGTGTACTTTAGAGCACAGTAGTTAAGAGCTTTATGAACCGGCGTTAGCCCAGAAAGCTCTTAACTACTGACTTTTTTCTGCGGCTGGAGTTTTGTCGTTAGAATTCTAACGCTCACTTCAGACACGACTCTAAATACCGGAGTTAGAAAGATCCCATTGAAAAGATAGGATACGCAATTGACGTAAGGGGATCTGCGGTATGGAAAAGTCGCGGGTGAAAAGTGAGCGTTAGACCCTTTTTTGAGTGACTCCAAATACCGGAGGTAGCCTAAAACCAGCGTTAGGAGCCTCTAACGCTGGTTTTCACGGCTACCGCCAAACTCCAAATCTAGGCCTGAAAGCGCTGCGGAATCTGTTGGCGCTCTACAAATACCTGATAATAATAAAAAAAGTTGAGATCTGGGGTTAAATCACATTACATTTGTAAAATTAAGAACTGTTAATAACAAACAAACAAAAATCTTTATAGAATTGGAATTAGTGGAGATTATAATTTTATATAATTAGAGCTGGAATTTGATCTAGCCCATAATGCCTTTAGTTAAAAATCAAACAAGGTTTATTGACTACATTTAGTATAAAAATTATATATCTAAATGTAACAAAATATTATATGCCAGTTCAAGTATATATATTTATATATATATATATATATATATATATATATATACACATACACATTTTCCATTTAATATAAAATAAAAAGAGTTATTTGAAAAGAAACCAAGTAAAACAGAAGTGAGCAGGAACCACCGTTAAAGATTAAGCTAATGTCTTATTTTTATGGTCACAGGGAGTAGTGTTAAAAATCTAAAGTCTTTAACCAGGTGGCTAATGTGCTCATTTAAGTCTTGAAATAATTGGTAAGCTCTGTCACACAGGTTATAAAGATAAAACAGGGATCCGAAGAATGGGACAAGTTGAATTTTTCAAACATGTGATAATGTCACTATACAGAACTTCATGTAATGAGTTGGAAGAGCGGAGATAATACTAGAGGAAAAATATGTGTATAGAAAACATGGCTACAACATCTGGCAACACCTTAAGAATACATGTCAAAAATCATGATCATCATCATCATCATCAAAATAACAACAATATAGAAATAACTTTTTTTACAAAGGGAAAGATAAATAAGTTAATTTGATAATAGAAGTAACTTGGATTTTTTTTAATTATGATTCATTATTTTAAATGAACACTTGTGAATCGTAAAAGTTTGACATTCATATCCCCATAAGTTTTAGAAATGTAAACAGTATTGTTGAATTTATATGATAATTATATATGCTATAATGAGGTTAAATAAGAATTAAGTTGCTGACTAATAAGATGAAATAAGGGTGTAATTATTTTTCACAGTTTAGCCTTTTGTAACTAGTTGTTTCAGTTTGACCATAATTTCACTAAAGTACTGTTGACATATTGTTGAAACTGTTTATGGCAACCATTAACACTTCTTGAGAAATGTGTTTTAAAAGAAAAACAGCATCATAAATGCCTCTGTTTTCTGTAGACACTGCTAGAGACTTAAATTGGTCATTCTGTCATTCTGCTTCTTATTACTATAATAAGTAACTGACCCTTGAGCCTAAAAAATAAAAATGTCTGGTAAGGAACATACAGTATAACACTAGGTTGTTATTTGAAGCAAAACTGTTTAAAAAAACTATTTAAAATGCTTTTTTTTTTTTTTTTAAAGAACATTTCAAATGCTGATGATTTAAAAAATTGATCCCACTCACTTCTCATCTATTCTTCTATAATAGCAAACTGGAAGAGAACTTTATTGCAGCTATAAAAACTGTAAAACTATTGGGATAGAAGATAAAACACCATGGATTTTTTCTTTAATATACTAAATGTTCAATGAGTCTGCCTAATTGTTCTATCATGAGGCATAACAACATGATATTTACATATAATGAAAAAAAACAAAAAACTTATACCTGGCCATAGATGTTAAAAAAAAAAAAAAGACAATGACTGTCATCAAAATAATAAATTAATTAAACAAGCAATTGCCCCAAAAGTAAAGGATGGCAACAGAACCATATACCATACAACCACAGCGATCTATTCATCTCAGTGCCTTCTTTTCACCGAAATGTCAATAGTTTTTCAAAATGTTTTCTTCTTACCTCAAAGTATTTGCCCCTAAAGGAAACCTAACATTACTCCTATCCAATGCAAGACCACTGGGATCTATATTTAAAATAAATTGCCTAGGTTATCCTTATACCAAGTGATGTTCCATTTCACATGTTTTTCATATATTGAATATTGTGAGTTTTTTTAATATTGATGAAAAACTATTTGTTAGGTTAAAGGTCTCTATAAAAAATAGATTTTCTGAGCCTCCTTTTGTCTTTATAATTTTCATTCTTAAAGGGACACTTAACCCAATGAGAATCTTAGTTGTCCAAGTCTTTTAAAAGGCTTTTATAAGCATCCCTAACTGGCATCAGCAGACGAGAATAAATAAGGAGAATGAAAGAATGAAAGAAGGAAAGAAGGAAAGAAATATTTTAAAGTAATTTAGGAATGATAATAAATGAATGTACAATTATATGAAACAATATAAATCAATTAAAATGTAATTAGCCTTTCTTTGATTGAAGTAAGAAGGATACTAGTTGAAAACCAAGAAGATAAAAGGAAATCTACCTAAAAACAGACTTGTCACAATCAATATTGGCATGTGGAGAGACATAAAATTAATGCAAGAAGCAAAAATCGATACATCAAATGACAGTATAGAAAAGGTTAGAAAAACAATCCCTAATCAGCATTTAGGACTGGCAAATAATGAAATTTCCAACAAAAACTTCAAGGAATAAGAAAGAAAAAAATAATCTAAAGAGGAAATCCAATATTTCTAGAGCTGCAAAGAAATAACTTAAAAAACATTCTTCAACAAAATAATAGCCTGGAGTAAGACTATGGGGGAGATCACAATCTATTGGCCAATTATTTTTTTTTCTCAACTATGGAAAAGAGTTCTTTTTATTTGAATTCAATCACAACAGTTAGTTTTTAACTGTTTCTCAGAGCTGAAAGTGCATTTTTGGCTCACAAAAACATTTAGCCAAAATTTTCTAAGCAATAATAATCCATTTTCACTATACCATTTAAAAGGCTTTTGAGAATATTTTACACTTATCATGGTGTATAGTAATCACTTTCTGTAAATGTATATTTCTAACTCCCACTTGCATTGTAATCATTGTCACTTTCAGTAAAGGTATCTTTAAAAGAAAACATTCAAGGGAGATCACACATACGGGATTTAGAAATCAAATGGAATTGTGTCTTCGGAAATGCATAGGTACAACCCATTCATGATATAGCAGTTACCACTTTAATCTGAAATCCTAATAATTTTTGTGGCTATATTATTGTGATGGAACAGTTTCATGGTTTAAAGTGTGAGAACTGTTTAAATCCCATTTTAGAAGATAAGATATGTTGTGGCCACTTCCTTCTAATAGAAACACATAGGGGTCAATTTATTAAAGATCGGGCGGACTTGATTCGCTGTAGCACCGGGCGGACGTGAATCAGCTGCTAGCAGGGGGTGTCAATCATACCGATCGTATCTGATTGGGATGATGTAGTCCGACACCTAAAAGGTGGTCAGACAAGTTAAGGAGCAGCGGTCTTAAGTCCTCTGCTTCTTAACTTAAGTTTCAGGTGGACATGAAACCTCGGGAGGAGCAAGCAGGGTCGACTGCTTGATAAACCTAACCCTTAGCATTTTTATTGATTTCAGAATTATATCTTGCCACTTCAGAAAATAATGGTTTTTCAATAAATAATTAGAAATATTGCATTTTTTTCAAATATTAAAAAGTGTCAATATAACCATTGAGCAAATATGCCCAGTTTATCCATCATGCCTATATAAAAATGGCATTGATATTATTTACCAGTAAATTGTGGATTCCGATTACAATAGGTTAATCTCACACATGTAAATAGTATTAATCTTACACAGTTTGTTCAAATGGGTTTATTTAAAAGAGCAGTACAGTAACTTTATGATGTTTGAAAGGTCCATTTTATATGCCACTTTTAGTTTGATTCTCAGTTTGAATCCCAATAAACAGTACTTAACTGAAAACACATTTTCAGGAACTAATACATCAATAACTTGTTTGCAGCTGTGTGCTATTATCATCCAAATCCATTTTGGATTGTGGTCACCTGAAAGACACGCATTCCATATTGGCAGAAACAAAATTAAATTATCGGGAGCCAATATCAGAAAGGTTGTGATAGACCCCTGTATTAGATATATAATCAATAGAGATTAAACATTAAGCAGCACCAACCAGAGCCTTCAAAATCAAGGGTCTAATCTAAGATGATATATGATACTGACAGAGACTAGGGTAGACTAGAAGCAATGGGGTCTGATTTGACTTTTCAGCCCACCTAACACTTTTCCAAGACTACCTCCTGGTAGTCCAGTAATTTTGTGAAGATCAGCTGTCAACCCTTGCAACAGAAGTTTCTGAGTCAGCACCTAAACACCTCAGTGATAATCTGAAACCCTGAACCTTCATAAGAACATAGTTTTTATCTTTAGCTGGGCATGGGTTTTATGATTATCTAATCAGATCGCCCACATATTACATTTACTTGACAACAAGCCCGGACTGGGACCAAAATAGGCCCAGGCATTTTAAGCCAGAGCAGCCCACCTTGGTATATATTGGGGAATCTCTCTAATTCCTGCTGCTGTACCATCCTAATGAATGTTTTTATACTGGCACTACAATTCACAGGATCAAATTTATTTTCTCTTCCCGAAAATATGCGGTGTGTAGTATTGTGCGGTGTGTAGTAATGTACATCCACATTCAACTTACACCAGAAGTTACGTCACTTACGATTACACACATGCCAGAACAACATCAACATGATGTCACTTCCGAGAGAACACGCAAGCTTAACAGACGTACATTCTACCATGTATAAAACCCTATGTATAGGTGTGTCTATTTCTCTCTGTTAAAATAAAAAAAGAGAAATTGATCTTTCCCTGCATGGCAGCTATCTGTCTGAATATTATCATCTAAACCAGATACCTAGAGTGTTTAGAATATGTAATATTCCTACTTTTGGCAGGGATAATCTTGACGTTAAAAGAAAACTGTGTAATATTCTCAACAAGTGCTCTTTAGACTTGATATTATTAGTCATAGAGGAAGTGACATCATTGTTGGGTATAGTTAAAGGTGAGATTACAACTTTTGAAGAGACACATAAACAAACACTAGCTGGGGATATCAGGGAGGAATGCTTACATATGCTAGGACAACAGATAGATTCCTATAAAAATGATTTGATTGTATTTAAAAACAGAAAACTTGAGACTGTGAAATCAGATTATGAGAAGGGCCGGGTGTACAGGTGACTGAGGAGACAACGATCTAGACGGGTTACATTTGATACAGTTGATTCAAGTTGTGTGGATTCCTCTGACATAGACAGAGAGACTACATGTGGGGGCATAGATAGCCCAGAGACTCATTCCTTTAATCGTAGACTTGCTAATGACAATAGACCTTTTTTAGGGGTCCAGACCCAATCCAGACACAACTGTTAGATTTAAGATGTCCTATAGTAAGAGTCAGATATAATTCCTAGACCTGTTGATTATAAAGGGACAAACGGGATTGGAGACAACTTTATACTCCAAGTCCACTGACCGCAACTCCCTCCTTATGGCAAAATAGTTGCCATGCCCCATCCATGGTTAGAGGAATTATTAAATCTTAATACATTAGGGCAATCAGAAATAATTCTAACAGAGAGAAGGGGGAGTCACAGGTACATGTGATGCACAACAGATTCTTGAACAGAGGATACAAGCAAGCAACCCTTGAAGCTGTGAGAGAACAGATCAAAGATATCATGCAGGAAAAGCTTCTACAAAAAGGTGAAAGACACCAAACACTGAAAAAGAACATCATTTTTCCTACTACCTTTGCTCCGAATACCTCCAAGGTGGGACAGTCTATAAAGTACTTTTGGCATATCCTACTTTCAGATTCCAAATTGATATTTGCCAAGGGAACCAGTCCTATCGTAGGATTCAGGCGCAACACCAACCTCAGAGATCTTTTGGTTATTTTGGATCCGATCAGAAGTTACACCAATGAGGAATAAATGGTGTTTTGGATGCCCCAACTGCACTGTAATGGGCTGATTGCTACTAAAAAAATAAACCATCCACATAGTGGCCAAAGATACACCATCAATCATTCAATAACGTGCACCACTACACATGTGGTGTATATGTTGGTTTGCCCATGTGGCCTACACTATATAGGGAAGACCCGGGGGACTATTCGAGAAAGAATGGCCAACCACTGAATGTCAATAAGGCAGGCCATAAAGAAGGGTGAATCAGAGCAACCGGTGGCCCGCTATTGGATAGAGGCGAAACATCCTGTCTCCTCGGTCAGAGTAATCAATCACATTCCTCGGCCACAGCGAGGCGGTGATAGAAACAGACTGCTTCTAAAAAGAGAGGCGGAGTGGATGTTCAGGCTGGACACCATATATCCAAAGGGACTCAACTCTTTGCCCAAATTTTAGCTATTTAACATTAGGAGTATGGGAATGTGGTACTGCACGGGTTGGGAGTGAGCATGGTTGTGGATGGGGACAATATCGAGGTAGCCTCTAGTCTATGGACTGGCGGTATACCTCTGATGTCTGTCAGAGGTGTTTACATGTGCACAGGCGGATTTGTTCAGTTTGCGTGTCCACATGTATACCCTCTAGACCAGTTTAATTTGTTGTTCCCCCCAATAGTATGCATTATACTCCAGTTATAACCAAGTGGCTTGACAGAGTACATTGTGATATTACATGAGGAAGCAATAGTCCCATGAGTTTGTGATACTTACAGTATTGTGCTGTTATGAAATATGAAAGTTTGTATATGTGGAATTATATAATAAGACCCTAAACAAGATCCATATACCAAGTAGATCCTTGTGCTAGCTTGCTTTGTTTGTTGGAAATCCTCTATATGTAATATATGTAATATTTGAATGTGGTAGTATATTGCTAGTGATGTGCTTGATTTTGATGTCTCACGGTTTTCTCACAGAATGTTTTTTCTACCAAGGTCACTGTTGTAGTGTGTAGATACTTACCACATCATAAGGTAATTGTAACTATGTATTGCTGACACAATTTTATACACACCTATACATAGGGTTTAACACATGGTAGTTCGTCCGTTAAGCTTGAGTGTTCTCCCTGAAGTGACGTCATGTTGATGTAGTTCCGGCACATGTGTAACCATAAGACTTCTGGTGTAAGTTGGATGCAGACGCACATTACTACACACCACGTCTGGTTAGTATAGCAGGTGAGTGGTTATTACATGACACACATAAGGCATGGTGGTCGCTATAAGATGTTTTGAGGTTAGTTATGTTTAATAACAGATAAATAACCTCTGTGTTTATTTTGGTTACATGACATATAGTGGTTTGGGTTAACTTCTGAGATTATGGTTTGATGAGTTATGAATATATGCCATGAATACGACCCGGAAGTAGTTGTGAACTTCCAGGGTCAGAATGTCTAAAATTTACCGGAAATTATTTAGGTTTGCCGCTTTTTGCCACAGGAAGTGGGAGGTATTATTTGTTGTTTGCACCATATTTAAGCACTGTTTGTATGTGATATTATTGTTCTGGAGAAGGGGAGATATTTCCCCAAAACATCAATAAATTTGACAAATGTATTTGATGAAAATCCTGGCTTGATTCTGATTTTGTTGATGTAAAGATATATATATATATATATATATATATATATATATATATATATATATATATATATATATATATATATATATATATATATATATATACATATTAATGCTGTGCTCAAACAACAAGACAGTCAAACCGCTAAAAAGGTTAACCATGGTGTGGTAGGGTTCTTGTTCTGAGCAGGCTGCAGCAACCATATACAAACATTTATCAAAAGTTTTACTTCTGTTTCTGTCATGCGACAATCAAAGACTGATCCCAGTAGGTAATAAGAAAACCTATTGCTCACCACTCAAGGGAAAGAACCGTCTCTCTTCTTTGAACCTTATGTCTGCTGTCACTGCCCCTTGGCTGATGGTTCAGAAACTGTAAGTCTTCTGGGTTGTTTCACGTACTGCTCGCACATCCAGCTGCTCCATTAAGCGATATGTTTCCTTTCTGGTTTAGGAAACCACTATCACATGACCGCTAGTAACACCAATAAGGCAATGGCAAATACGATCCAAAGCTGCCCAATTAACAGTTCAAATGGGGAAAAACCTGTAGAAACCTGGGGAACCTCCCTGATAGAGAACATTAAAAAGGGTAACAAAAGGGGGGGCAGGTCCGTACACCGACCAAGATGGCTGCTTTTTAATTATGGCTGAGACCTGGTGTTGATAAATCCGTTATTTGTCACACCTTGGATTTTCAATCTCTGTCTTACTTCACAACAGTTTTGAAGATTAATACCTAGGGAACAGATTTTTATATTTCTCATATAGAATCTCAGCCCTGCAGACCGGATTAGATGTGGTACGCAGCGGAGGCCTATTAAACGGCCTGGCCCTCATCTACCCTCCCTAATTCCTGATATATCAGGTCCAGCAGCTCTGTGAGCTGTCCCTAATCCCTAAAACTACAGTCAAGGGAGTTACAAGGAGACAATATATTTCTGGTTATCACCTCGACTTGAGCGCTATAGAAAATTTTAGCTATGGAAGAGTCTTACCAAGCAATACAGACCTTGCTAGAAAACTTTGAAAGAGAGTTATGCAACACTATAAAAGATGCATTTAAACCTTTGCTTCAGCGATCCCCTAACAAGGATATACATCGCCAGATCATCGAGAGAGATAGCCCTTCACCGATGGTTTCATACCAAGGGAGAGAGAACACTGCTGGGATACAGCTCCCCCATCAATACGAACCTGAGCCTCCATTGTCTTACCTAGCGTCTACACTATTGCGCCCTGTGGAACCCTCCGCAATCAGTAAGCAGAGACATGGTACCACGTGGAGAACGAAGATGGCTAGGAACACAGAAAATCCTCTGTCGACTGGCATTCTAAATACACCCAATTCAGGCCTATTGATATTCCGTTCACGGTGTGGTGCGGTCAGCTGCACCGACTTTGATATAAGGGACACCTTCCTGCTATACTGCGCACTGCAACCGGCATGGGTCCCAACATATGTCGGCTCATTGGGTGGACTCTCTCCAAGGCAATTGCATGCAAAGGAAAAGGCTAGCGAGAGAGCCATCACCAGTAACCTGGCTCTGCAATCCGGAGGTCTACCGCCATGGCTAGCCCCCATTCTGAGCCATAACCCGAGTGCTGGTAACATAGCTTGGCCCTGCGGTCTCAGGACAATGACATCCATACTGCGGATGGGAAAACAGTACATCTTCCTAGGGTCCGGGAGTCTCTTAGACGCCAGGAATGTGGTGAGCAGTCGCTTTACACCCGATCTCCAGCACTCTGTTGTGAACCACATTTTGGGTCAGAATCACAGGAAAATGGGCATTGGTTAAGGCTATTACACACTGGTGTGGCCCGTCCATCCAGCTATGATTATAGAGACACAGCAACCCCATATTAATACACACCTTAGGATATCCATAGACTTTTGAGTTTTGAGGGGAATTATTGTTAGGCCTAAAATGTTTGGCAGACTTTGCTTTGATCCTCTCAATACTATACTATGCTCAAGGAGGACTCATGATATTCTTAATTACTGTACAAGATACTCATATATTTTATCTAACTTTACAGGCACTGCTATATAGGCCTCATAAGGGCAGGTTTTATTATGGGTACTTCACATGTTGGATACGTTGCTGATAAAATCTCATGTCCATATGGTATTCTCCTATGCTCTCTTAAGTTTAACTCTATAGTGACAAGGATATTCTGGGTGACTATACAGTTGCTTTTTGTTTGTTTGCTTTTTTTTTTTTTTTCCTTTTAACTGTATTATCCAGCTACCTAATGTTGTAGTCCTGCCCATTTATAAACAAACACATTTTGTCATACCATATTACACTAATAAGGTCACAATAGCTTTCTCAATATATCTTTATGAGCTCTTTGTCTTATGTTGCTCTCCATATATTTGTTTTTTATAGAGGTTAATTACTTTTGTATCTTGAAAGTTGAGGTTTGTTTCTATAAACTATACAAACTAGAGGTATATGTCATAATTGTAAGTGATGTGTCTCAATAGTGTTTTCAAGGTCCAAAAGTGACCATATATTATTGTAACCCTCCTGTTATTCTTTATAATATATGTGTTTGAGGTCCAAAAGTGGCCTCACTTGTGTTATGGGGGGGGGGGGGGACTGAGGATTAGAATTTGATATTCTTTGTTTTATTTCACAGGTACTATTTAGATTTTTGACTACATCATTGTATCCCACTTTATTTTGCTTTTACGGTACCTATTTGTGTATATGTTGATTAACTGTCTTGCAACATCTTGCCCGTATATCTATGTTATCTCACAATGGGATTCCTGTATGTCTATTTTTAATCCTCAATAAAAAATATTATTAAAAAAAAAAAAGGGTAACAAAAGGTCCCAATTTCTCCCATCTGTGAAAATTACCTTTCTTAGCATACTTTTGAGAGTTATGTTAAACCTTTCCACTAAACCATCAGTCTGAGGGTGATATACTGAGGTCCTTAGTTGTTTTATGCCAAACAACTTACACAGTTCTTTTGTAACCTTGGACATAAATGGAGTTCCTTGGTCTGTCAAAATTTCCTTAGGTATCCCGACCCTGATAAAAATTAGCATGAGTTTTCTTGCTATGGACTTTGCAGAGCTGTTACAAAGGGTAACTGCCTCAGGATAGTGAGTAGCATAATCAAGGACTACTAGTATATTCTGATGTCCTCTAGCAGATTTAACCAGTGGACCCACCAAGTCCGTAGCAATTCTCTCAAAAGCCATATCAATTATAGGCAAGGGCTCTAAAGGGTTATGAAAATCTTTAGCAGGAGCTGTAAATTGACACTTAGGTCATGAAGCACAATATTCATTGATGACTACAAATATCCCTGGCCAATAAAACCTTTTAAGAACTCTCTCTTTGGTTTTCTCATCTCCCAAATGTCCCCCTAGAATGTTGGTATGTGCAAGATTTATTACAGTGTTTCTAAAAGTCTGGGGCACCAAACGTTGTTTAACAATGTATGTTCCTTTCTCTTCTACACAATATACCATATCATTAACTGCTATAAAATAAGGATAGGGTAATACATTTTCTGGCTGTGTCACAACACCAATTATAACCCTGATATTATTTATTGCCTCTACCAATGTTGGATCCTCCCAAAGGGTTTTTTTAAAATTACCAGGCCAACCAGATCTATCAAATCATCAGTATTTTCTGAGCTAGTACTCTGTACTACATTACTCTGAGAATGTTGATCACCTACTAATACAGGCATAGGGCAATAAATCTTATTTTTCTCCTTTTCAATGGAAACCCCTTCCAAATTAGTTTCAGAGAAAGGATATACATAACAATTAGTAGTTTGACATATTTCTGGCGATTCCCATAACTCCAGAAATTTTGGAAAATCTCTCCCTATCACAACATCATGGGCTAAATTTGGTACTACATCCACACAATATTTTAATTTACCACATTGAGTCTCAATGTCCACCTCAGATGTAGGATATTCACGTTTATCTCCATGAACACAGACAAAAAGAGATGTGCAATTCATTTCAGATCGATTCGGAAATTCAGCCGAATTCGTAAAATTCTGTATTCGGATCGATCCGAATTTCCGAATTAAAATACTCCCGAATAAACCTGAATTAGTTCGGATTTATTCGGATTTATTCGGTAGATTCGGATGGCCATGGATTACACTAGTATTGTACAGTATATTAGGTTATATCACTCTGCTATGGGTTACACCTAATATACAGTACATAATACGAGTCTAATCCCACCTAACACTTACCAAAATTCCGAATTTCCAAACCGAACCAAATCCAGCCGAATTTCTTCGAATCCGAATGAATCCAAAACGAATCCGAACCGAATTGATTCAAAATTTTCCGAATTCGAATCGATCCAAACCGAAATTCGAAAAAATCTGAATCGATCCGAACCGAATTTTTTCGCCATGCACATATCTAACAGACAATTCCCATTTTTTTTCCGCATAATCTAATACTGCATCAGGTACTATAGATTTAGCCACTAGTGTGACCATAGTTCCTGAATCAAGCAAAGCCTTAGACACTTTACCATTAACCTTCACAGTACATCAATGGGAATCAATATTAATAGAGTTGTTGCAATTAGACAATAGTGAATGTTATTAAGGAGAAGGACAGAGAAAGTGAAGCATATTGGGCACACTTTGTTGGGGGTCAAAAACCAATGCTGTGAGTAGTGTGGTGTGTCGTGTATTGGTTTAAAACTTAACTTTTACTTCAAATATATTTTGTAAAAAAAGAGTGGAGTTATCCACCAGTGGGAATAAAATGACAAACAAAATAAAAGATGTGTCCGAGTGATACTCGGTACACAAGAGCTCCTCTCAGGTGTGATACAGTGATCAGTCTGTATCACATAGTCCGGTGTATAGCTTAAACAATAATTATAAGTGTCCTCACCTATACGTTTAAACTTATATTTAGAGTACCATTATCATCAGTGGTATTAATAAATATATCACTTCATACTTGTTTGTTGGAAGCTTCCTTATCACACATTGATTTTCTATACGATTAATAGAGTATTATATCTGTTGGTTCATTTGTATGTGGATGTATACCACACAGTACAATATAGATATATATGTTCAGGGTGTTTGAAGTAAAGAGGGATATATTTATCTTTATACTATTCCACTTAGAGTTTCCCAATAGCCCAGATTTACCATTAATTATGTTGTAGGGTGTTCCCCCAAATTAAAGAAATAGGGGTAAGACTGAGGGAATATGTGACTCTAGTTATATTAGGTCCGCATTAGGTCTATAGTAATGTGCAACATTACAGTCCATAAGTTTATCTTTATCACAGTCTCTGGCAATATGACCAACCTCATTACATTTAAAACATCTCACAGGTTAGTTATATTTAAATGTTCCCTTAATTCCTGGGGAAATGTCTCTGGTGTTTTGCATATACACCTGCTGATCTCCTATCCCCTTTATCACCTGAACAGTCTTACCAGTTTGTGTAGAGTTCTGGGGCTTAGATTGTGGGGCTGATCCATTGAAGACTGTTGCAAAGCTTCTCCTGAAGCTATAAATCTTTCGAACAACACAATCAACTTTTCCGCTGTTTGAGGACCCACCGCCACAGGGAAGTAGTTAATCTACACTGAAACCGGTCCATCACCAGTAGTTCCACTATTTTGGTAGCCGAATTAACCTCTGGTTGCAGCCACTTCCTGGCAAGGTGTATAAGGTCAAACATCTGGGATCTTGCAGCATTATAAGATGAAAAAATCCAGGAATGGAATTTTTGATCACGGACTGCCAAAGTCACCCCAGGCGTGCAAGGATTTCAGCTTTCAATTTCTCATAGTCACTGGCTTGTGCTGGCTCTAAGAAATGGAGCAAGTATACCCGCCCACTCAGCTGTCGGACATTTTTCTCTTTCTGCTGTGCGTTCAAATGCCAAAAGATACGCCTCAACATCATCAGCTGCTGTCATCCTTTGAAGATAATGACTAGCCCTTATTACTCTGGAACCTTGACTGCCACCAACATAATCAGAGTTCAGTTTTTCTGATATGGCTTGGACCTCTTGTTGCAGAGTATGTGTAGCACTTTGTTGCTCTTCCCAGGTCTTCCTGAATGTCTCAGCTTGCACAGCGGCCATCTGTTGTATCAAAATGTCAGTGATTTCCCTCTGTGATTTAGCCAGCAGCATTGCACTCTCTGACTGGGCCAAGACCAATTGTTACAGTTCTGCATTATCTTCAGCAGCTTTTCTGTTAGTCTCCTGCTGTATAGCATTACAATGGATTGAAGCTTTAATGACTTCTTCCGTATTGCTTGCAGATTGTATTGCCCACAGACATATAACTTGGTTACCCGGATTCTCCACCAAGTGTATTAGGAACACTTTTAACCGCAGTCTTCTAGGTCACAGATGCAGCACAGGACAGTCCACTGTAGTTTAAAAGGCTTTATTTTTATAGCAACAAGAAACAGGCAGTTCAGTTTCCAAACAGGAAAATCCTTCCTCTGCAGCAATGTATTGTACTTTCAAGCATATCCCAGCACTTCACAGCATTTTAAAGTGCTTTGCAAAAATAATGTCCTTTTTAGTAGTTCACAGAAACAAACGTCTTTTATAACACACACACACACACCAGCTCCTCTATCTGGATAACTCTCTCTAACAGAAATCAGTAAGGCTCCTATTTAAACTCTCACAGCTTCTAATTAACCACACCTGTGATTAGCTGCTTAATAAAAAACCTGAACTGGACAACTTCACAGCTGACTGGGATAATGACACACCCTTCTCTCCATTATCCCAACCCCAGGGACCCAGAACACAGTTTACAAACTGCACAATCAAATACAAACACTCTCTCCCTGGGGTTTTTAAATGAAAGGAGAAATACCATGTACAATACTTGGTCTTACATATCTTCCATTTATAACCAGGCCTTGCTTTCTGTCACAATATCTATACCTATAATCATGTATATATATATATATATATATATATATATATATATATATATATATATATATATATATATATATTTATATATATATTGGTTTGTTTGGAAGTATGCATTGTGTGGGTGCTGGTTTAGGGTCCCAGAAAGGGGGAGACCTTGTCGTGGTCCTGGGCTTGATCCTTTGTCGCCAAATGTAACTGACTTCCCCCAGTTTTGCTTTTAAACATTATTGTGAATCTGCTGGCGAGTGCCAGGTTTTCTGTGTGTTGTGTATATATATATATATATATATATATATATATATATATATATATATAGGAACAGAAGCACTTTCCATGCACTCACTCCTTTAGCCGTAGTTCATCCAGTGCCTGGGTGACTCCTCAAATCATATGTATAAGAAGCTCCAAGAAAGGGCACTCTGGGCTTGACATTAGAAAAAATTCTTTATTTCATATATTCATCATAGAACAATGTGTAAGTCAACGTTTCAGCTATGCAAGTAGCCTTTCTCAAGACAATCAGTATTGATTACAACAGCAACACAGCATTTCCTAATGCCATAGTGTGACAGTGTCCTTTAAAGGGATAATAAACACCAAAAAAGTTATTGTTTAAAAAGATAGATAATCCCTTTATTTACCATACCCCAGTTTTGCATAACCAACACTGTTATAGAAATATACTTTTTACCTCTGTAATTACCTTGTATCTAAGCTTCTGCCTCCTTATCTCAGATCTTTTGACAGACTTGCATTTCAGGCAATTACGTGCATGAGCACAATATTATCTATATGAAACACTTGAACTAACGCCCTCTAGCTGTAAAAAAAATCTGTCAAATGCAGAGGCGGCCTTCGAGGGCTTAGAAATTAGCATATGAGCTTACCTATTAGCTTTTAACTAAGAATAACAAGCGAACAAAGTTGTTTAAAATGACATGCCCTATCTGAATCATGAAAGTGTAATTTGGACTTCACTATCCCTTTAACCTGGATTCATCTTTCCTTTTGCAAACCACCTCTGCAATCAATAAATTGCAGCTGCACCATTCCTCAATGTTTGCTTATTGACTAGCTCACTGCTTAAGAAATTCAAAGAAAATCCTTTCCCAGATTGTTTATCTCCTACACCTCTTCCAGTACTTATTGATGGACAGAATCAATTTGAAGTAGCACAGATTCTCGATTCCAGAATTTTCTGTTGTCAACTCCAATACCTTGTCAGATCGAAGGGTTATGAGGAGGATAATGATTCTTGGATTGATGCTTCAGATCCCAAAGCTCCTTGTTTGTTAAAGAAGTTTAATTTGGCTCATTCTTTTTTTTTTTTTTTTTTTTTTTTTTAATATTTTTATTGAAGTTCAATTAAAGGCATACATGCATGTCATGTCATCAAAAGGAAACACAGGAATAACTGATAATAAACATACAAACAATAGAAAATTAGCATAAAAAGTACATGTTAATGACACATCGTAGAAGTATATGTATAGTACGTGCCTATCAAAACTGTATACCCCCTAGATGGCGGCTGAGGCCTCTCTTGGACCTCTTACTAAAATGAAGAGTACAAAGCTACAGGAGGTAACCTTTGACTGGGAGAGACCTCTCTTGGATCCCACATGTTGAACTTCTAGTTTTTTATTTTTAATACGGTCTTTTATGCTTTCGCAGTATTGACCTCGAATTTTATAATTTATTTTTCTGTGATGCTAAAGTTAAATGTGATGGGTAGCAGAAACTAACAATTACACCTCTATATGTCTGATTTAGATAGAATTTATTGAAAAATACTTAACTCTTCTGCCGTCTTACCAATCTTGGAGTACTTTGCAATATACTCAGGAGATACACTCCTATTCAAAAAGTGAGTTGACTAGATGTCCTATCTTGTGAAACACTAGGCGTATATTAGCTATGCAGATTTTGGATCAATATGAGTCTGGAACGGAAGATGAGGTGGTTGGGAAAGTTAGCTATTTTAGTAGAAAAATCTTATATGCAATGTAGCCTACAAAGATATTGCATTAGTACATAGTGCTTTTCTGGCATGCACATAGCCTTGAAAATAAGTAAGCAATGGCCAAATTATCAGACTTTATTTCTAGCAAGTAAAAGAACCCGAAGTGGGCTTAAGCATATCGTTTGGCATGTGTATGCCCCCAAAAATTATAAGGGCTGGTGTCATCACTGTGTCTCTCATAAAGTAATGGACTTTGCCCCAACTAACTATGGAAAGTGCTAGAGCAAACCCGATTTACAGTTAGAGATGATTTGCATATCAACTGTTCACTAAATATGAAGTAAACTGTTGGGATGTATCTCAAAATATTGCTTGTTGTAGTAAATTAGGACAAATCAAACTTACGGGTGGGTACACTCTGTATAACCACTTGTCATTAAGAACAAGATAAACTATGATACCATAACTCAAGAAATAGATTTTTTTTTTTTTAAACAGTACTAAATAATATATCCATACAAGTTCCCTAATGAACATATAGGTTGCCAATAGCTTACCAGGAAGAAGGATAGGGGGAAGCTGGTTAAATATTGGACTAATGCTATATCTTGCATAATGGAGCTTTAAGTAGGCTCAGCCTACAATTTTACATTTGTATGTATGCACTTAGAAAAGATGAGTCAGCAAGATGTCCCATCTTATAAAACACTAAGCATATATTAGCTATGCAGATTATGGAACAGTATAAGCCTAGCAAGGAATATTAGCTAATTTAGTAGAAAAATCTTATATACAATGTGGTTTATAGAGTTGTTGCATTAAAACATATAACTTTGCTGGCCCAAAGCCCTGAGAGGAACTAGACAGTGGCCAAATTATCAAACTTAATTTCTAGTAAGTAATAGGACTCAAAGTGGACCTAGGCGTATAATTTTGCATGTGCATGCCCCCAAGAATTATAAGGGCTGGTGCCGTTACTGTATCCCTCATACAGTGATAAACTTTTGCCTCAACTAGATATGAAAAGTGTTAGGGTGTATCCTGTTTACAGCTAGAGACGATTTGCATATCAACTATGCAGTAAATACAAATTAAGTCATTGCAATGTTTCTCAGGCTATAGCTTGTTGTAGTAAATTAAAACATATCAAACTTACAAATGAATACATTCTGTAAATCAGCTAGTCATTAAGAGCAAGATAAACTATGACATCAAAACAAAAAAGTTTGAACAGTACAAAGTGAGATATCCATATACATTGTCTAATGAACTTATAAGTCACTAGGAGTTTGCTAGGAGGAAAAATAGGGGGAAGCTGGTTAAATATTGTCCTGATGCTATACCTTATATATGGAGCCTTAAAGAGGCACAGCCTGCAATTTTACATTTATATGCAAGGAAATAGGTAAGGGACAAAACATGTGTGTTAGCTAAATTTAGCAATTATTGGGAGCTGTTGGACTTATAAGTGACTTCATTCTGCAAGATAGCTAATTGTTGGGAACAGAAAAGCTATAGCTACCTATCTTAGGTCAATCCTTATTTCAATAGAAAGAGAGAGTTAAAGTGAGACTGTGAACACAAAATTATACAGAAACCCAGGACAAAACCAGAACATCAGGCTAGCAACCATCATAGAGTCAGGTATTTACAATTATCTGCATGAGGTGCATAACTATAGCACAAGTACATCTATCCATCCAGACGATGGGGTCTTTTTGAATGGGGTCAACCAATACCAAGTCTCCAGGCTAGGTGGTTCCCATCAGCTGCTCTTTGAGTATCAAGCCCCACGTTTAAATATTGCAAGGGCTTTACACAGGCAAACCAAGTTGATGAGTGGCTTCGCTGTAGAATAGAGATAGCTGATCTGCGTCCCCAAACAACGCTTAAGGCTTTAAAGCTAGAGAGTGAGTCACGGTGCGGTACTTGTGGAGATACAGTTTCCGGAGTTGTGGAAATAGGTGTTCGGTTATAATGCCCGGTTACACTTTTACCTGACAATGACCGATTGTCATTTAGTAATCCGCGACCAGCACTGCCTACCAAGTTGCGTCTGTCCGCCGTATCTTCCCTTGCTAGGATAGTAAACACAGGGGAGGCAATCACCTGTGTTATATGCAGATCTCCTTGTTCTTGTACTTGATCGCTACTCGAGAGGGCAGGCAACTGCCGCTGGGGCCCCAAAGCGGCGCAGCCTCCCTTTGTCACAGGAGAAGGAGCTAGTAGGCAGTCTTCAGCACTGTTAATCACGGGTAAGGTGAATGCGACCCGCAGATCCTCTGTAAATTTAGCTTGGTAAACATATAGGAGTTTGCTTAGCTCAGCCATCAGAAAATTAACTGACTCCATTTCCGTCTCGCTTAATCATGCAGACAGGCTTCAGAGTGAAATAGTTTGCAGAGATACATCCGGTTACGATATAGTTGCTACGTGTCTCTCATATAGATAGATCTGCTACCGATTTTTTATAGTATATCTGTGCTAGCGTGCTCTTAGCGCTTTGTATTCAGCACTGTGTGCTGCCTAACGACAAGGCCCAGATGTGCCTCGCCGGGGGGTAAGTGAAAGGCCTCAGCCTTACAGAGTGCTCCGGGTGCTCAAAGTCACGGTAATCTCAATATTTTTAGGCTCATCTGATGCGGGATCTTCAATCAATAAAGAATCTTGCTGTGTGGTAGATAGATGTGCCGTCTGGAGTCTTATATCAAACAAAATAGATTAGAAGACTGGAGCAGAGTGGTGGTGTGCGACCTATCATGGCCGCCTCCCGGAAGTTCCCCCAATTTGGCTCATTCTAGCAAGCCCGGAGGGCCTCCTTGAGGGGGGTACTGTCATATATTTTGCTCTGCCCTTTTAACATCCACTATTCATCTGCCCCGTTAACCTGGATTTAATTTTCCTTTTCAACACTACCTCTGCCATCAATAAATAGCAGCTGCACTTCTGCATTTCTCATTGCTTGGTTATTGATTAGCTCTCTGACACACCTTTCAGATCTCTCTGTGTCTCTGTGACTTTGAATCCTGTCCTCAAGCTTTAGATGCCTCTCACATGCTGTAAGAATCTCAGTGCAAGTACTACTTGTTCACTAAAGTGTTTGTTCAACTCTCAAAGTAATATTGTTTCTTGTTTTACTCCGGATTGTGTCTCTCATATTTGCCTGTGCTCACAGTTTATCAGCTGTTTGTCTCCTATATGCACTCAATGTGCACACCTACTTAAACCACTTGTAACTATTTACTGAATATCTACTAAAGGCATTATGTGCTGACTGGTTGCAATCATTTCCTACTATTGCTATATATATGTTACAGTTAAAGTGCAGAAACAGTTAATGTACACATTACCTAGCTAATCTGCAGATTAACTGATTTGCTCAGTTAAAGTGCAGAATCTGCACTTTACCTATATAATGTGCACATTAACTGCTTCCGTGTAGTTAAAGTTGGAAAAGTTTGTTTCTCTCATGTAAACTGTTTATTGAAAAAGAAGCCGAAAAATGTTCCGATTTCGGCCGAGGGCAGATACGCTCCAGAGTGCTCTGTTCTAATCACCTAGGTAATGTGCACATTAACGGCTTCTGTGTAGTTAAAGTTGGAAAAGTTTATTTCTCTCATGTAAACTGTTTATTGAAAAAGAAGCCGAAGAATGTTCCGATTTCGGCCGAGGGCAGATACGCTCCAGAGTGCTCTGTTCTAATCAGAGCCTCGGGCGCCGCAACTGCCTCTGGGAACCTTACCATGGGTCCCAGCCCGCACGTCTTGAAATTCTCTGTCTGGGAAATTATCTATTGAATCTATCTATTTATTATAGATTCGATAGATAGATAGATAATTTCCCAGACAGAGAATTTCAAGACGTGCGGGTTGGGACCCATGGTAAGGTTCCCAGAGGCAGTTGCGGTGCCCGAGGCTCTGATTAGAACAGAGCACTCTGGAGCGTATCTGCCCTCAAACGAAATTGGAACATTCTTTGGTTTCTTTTACAATAAACAGTTTACATGAGAGAAACAAACTTTTCTAAAAAGCTAAAATGCTTGAAAGTGTATTATTTGTTTTTCAACTGTATTATCACAGATACATTACAGCTAGAATGGCAGATATTTCACATTCTCAGTACGATGTTCTTACATTTATTTGTGCTCATTGCATAATTCCACAATGGGTTGCAGGGAAGTCGATTCTGTAACAATTCAGAATGCAGAATGGGAAATATACAATGCTTAGAAGTGTAGAGGCCAAGATGCTAATAAATGCAAAAACAGAATGAGAGCAGTTGTTATAACCTTGGGAAAACTACTATAAACTTGTTAAGAAGTTGAAGTGTGTTTGGGCAATGAATGATGCATAAAGTGCGCCGCACTTCCCTTTAAGATTTTGTTTTTACCTCCATTTTCAGAAGAAAGTGCCCCAGGCTCTCTAAAACAAAGTGATATGAACTGATTATCATAGGAAAAACCATGGGACTCCCTTTAGTTTATATATATGTTACCGCTAAAGTGCATTTTTTGCACTTTAACTAGTGCCTAGTAGGTAATGTGCAGATTATCTAGGTAATTTGCAGATTACCTAGGTCATTTGAGAAATGAAACAATTTTTCTGCACTTTAACTGATCACCCTAGTTAATCTGCAGATTAGCTAGGTAATGTGCACATTAACTGATTTCTGCACTTTAACTGTAACATATATACAACCTTTACAACCTCTGTGATGTACAGCTGCTATAACAATTAGTAATCACCTGCCTCCTAGCAAGCTCTGCTACTGGATCCTGCAATATTACTGTTTATGACTTGAGGCATTAATCCTACTCTGTCAATTCTTAACCTTTCCTCTTTGGTGTATATATATTCTAATTTGTTTTGTACATAACATTTTAAGTTGTTTTTGCTTTATTTCACCTTTGATGTACTGTATATTAATTCAGCAGAGGTTTATATAGAAGGTATTGACAACTATATATTCCTTTCTCTAAATCTCTGCTTATAAAAACCACATTTATACATAAATACATGTTATCTGAAAAAAATCTCAGCAGTTGTGTTCCACAAACCTAATTTAAAGCTAGAGAGTGACATATTGGGTTTGTGCGCAAGTAGGGTGTTGTTTTTTTTTTAAACTTTTTGTGCTCCATTGACTTATATGGGGGAATAGGTTATCACACATGCACTATTCTAAGTTGGGCTTTTGCGCGTAATGGGTTAGCGTGAGAGCGATAACATTTTACTTTCAACTTTTACATTCAACTTTTAATATGAGCCCAACCCGACACACGCAAAGTTTACTTCTAGCGCAATTAGCGCTCTAGGGAAAGTGCTTATAAGCACTCCACTTGTAATCTCTGGCATTATGTTTTAAGTGTAAGTGAAATGAAACAAAGCTTATTAGAAGTTTTAGTTTCAAGGCAGTTAAAGCAGGACCTGGTCAGTTTCTCTAAGCTGACTTTTGTAGCTGTTAGGCACTAGTATATGTAGTGGCTACAAAAATAATAAAACCCTGCTTTTGAGTTAAACTTGAACAATTGTAACCCATAGTGAATGTCCCCAACCACCATTAGACTGTATTTTCCTGACTCCTCTATCACCAAAGGGATACCTCACAGGATTATACTTTCATGGCTTAGATAGGGCATGTAATTTGAAGAGACTATAACTTGTACTTATATTACCTAATTTTCTAGTATATTTTGTTGAAAAGGATACCTAGGGTGGCTCACCAGCAGCAATGAGCTCACTTTGCAAGGGTTAAACACATGTTATATTCAAATAACTGCACTAATAAAATGCTGCAAAAATAAGAACTTTTTCTTTTTTACATGTTTATGTCCCTCTTAATGTCTAGGGATTTTTACAGGTCTTACTGACAGCTAACTTAACAAGGATCAAAGAGAATCTGAAAGGTTGAACTTGATAGACTTTTTAAATTCATTCAACATAGAAACATAATAGATGAGTTTGAAAAAAAGACCAAAGTACATTGAGTTCAACCTATACAAATCTAATATACTTACAAAAAGAAATGTATCTAAAGAATTGTTAAATGTATCTAAGGGATTGGCATACACTACCTTCTCAGGTAATGAGTTCCACAATTTTATTACCCATACAATGACAAAATACCATCTCTGTATATGGGCCTTGAACATAGTTATATAAAGTAGCCATTTCACCCCTCAAGTGCCTTTTTTTCTAGAGAAAACAGACCCAGTTTAGCCTCATAGTTTAAATTCTCCATTCCCATTATTAGCTTTGTGGCCCTTCTCTGAACTTTTTCTAGGTCTACAATATCTTTTTTTGAGATTGTTCACCAGAACTGCAATCCATACTCAAGGTAAGATCTTACAAGGGATTTATATAGTTACATAATTATGCTTCCCTTCCTTGCATTAATGCCTCTTTTAATACATGCTAGTATCTTATTAGCCTTAGAAGCTGCTGCCCTGCATTGTTATCTATTACTACTCCCAAATCCCTTTCCTCCTCTGTTTGACTAAATCTAGTCCCATTTAAATAATACATTGCCTGCTTATTTTTACTTCCAGAATGTAGAACCTTGCATTTTCCCATATTAAATAACCTAATCTATAAATCTATTGGGTAATTATGATATTATGTAAAGTTTAAAAATAGCCTTTAATATTTAAAGAGACAGTCTTCTTGAAAATTGGCATTGCATAAAAAAATATAATCAGTTTATTACTCATTCCCCAGTTTTGCATAACCAACACTTATATTAATATACTTTTTACCTCTGTGATTAACTTGTATCTAAGCCTCTACAGACTGCCCCCTTATTTAAGCTCCTCTGACAGACTTGCATTTTAGCCAATCAATGAGCAGAATGTTATCCATATGGCACACATGAACTAGCTCTGTCTAGCTGTGAGAAACTGTCAAAATACACTGAGATAAGAGGCTACCTTCAATAATTTAGAAATCAGTTTGAGCCTACCTAGGTTTAGCTTTAAAAAAAAAAATACCAAGAGAACAAAGCAAATTTGATGATAAAAATGAATTGGAAAGTTGTTTAAAATTGCATGCCCTTTCTAAATCATGAAAGTTTAATTTTGACTTTGCTGTCTCTTTAAAGAAACAATACCATGTTAGGACTTTGAATTCAGTGCGCCCAGATCAGCATATTTCAAAAACATGGTTTGATCACTTAAACACTTTGGCCTAGATTTGGAGTTTGGCGGTAGCCGTGAAAACCAGCGTTAGAGGCTCCTAACGCTGGTTTTAGGCTACCGCCGGTATTTGGAGTCACTCAAAATAGGGTCTAACGCTCACTTTCCAGCCGCGACTTTTCCATACCGCAGATCCCCTTACGTAAATTGCGTATCCTATCTTTTCAATGGGATTTTTGTAACTCCGGTATTTAGAGTCGTTTCTGAAGTGAGCGTTAGACATCTAACGACAAAACTCCAGCCGCAGGAAAAAAGTCAGTAGTTAAGAGCTTTCTGGGCTAACGCCGGTTTATAAAGCTCTTAACTACTGCGCTCTAAAGTACACTAACACCCATAAACTACCTATGTACCCCTAAACCGAGGTCCCCCCACATCGCCGACACTCGAAAAAAATTTTTTAACCCCTAATCTGCCGACCGCCACCTACGTTATCCTTATGTACCCCTAATCTGCTGCCCCTAACACCGCCGACCCCTGTATTATATTTATTAACCCCTAATCTGCCCCCCTCAACGTCGCCTCCACCTGCCTACACTTATTAACCCCTAATCTGCCGAGCGGACCGCACCGCTACTATAATAAAGTTATTAACCCCTAATCCGCCTCACTAACCCTATAATAAATAGTATTAACCCCTAATCTGCCCTCCCTAACATCGCCAACACCTAACTTCAATTATTAACCCCTAATCTGCCGACCGAATCTCGCCGCTATTCTAATAAATGGATTAACCCCTAAAGCTAAGTCTAACCCTAATACTAACACCCCCTAAGTTAAATATAATTTAAATCTAACGAAATTAATTAACTCTTATTAAATAAATTATTCCTATTTAAAGCTAAATACTTACCTGTAAAATAAATCCTAATATAGCTACAATATAAATTATAATTATATTATAGCTATTTTAGGATTAATATTTATTTTACAGGTAACTTTGTATTTATTTTAACCATGTACAATAGCTATTAAATAGTTAAGAACTATTTAATAGCTAAAATAGTTAAAATAATTACAAATTTACCTGTAAAAGAAATCCTAACCTACGTTACAATTAAACCTAAGACTACACTATCAATAAATGAATTAAATAAACTACCTACAATTATCTACAATTAACCTAACACTACACTATCAATAAATTAATTAAATACAATTGCTACAAATAAATACAATTAAATAAACTAGCTAAAGTACAAAAAATAAAAAAGAACTAAGTTACAAAAAATAAAAAAATATTTACAAACATAAGAAAAATATTACAACAATTTTAAACTAATTACACCTACTCTAAGCCCCCTAATAAAATAACAAAGCCCCCCAAAATAAAAAAATGCCCTACCCTATTCTAAATTACTAAAGTTCAAAGCTCTTTTACCTTACCAGCCCTGAACAGGGCCCTTTGCGGGGCATGCCCCAAGAAATACAGCTCTTTTGCCTGTAAAAAAAAAACATACAATACCCAAGCCCCCCAACATTACAACCCACCACCCACATACCCCTAATCTAACCCAAACCCCCTTAAATAAACCTAACACTAAGCCCCTGAAGATCTTCCTACCTTGTCTTCACCTCACCGGGTTCACCGATCTGTCCAGAAGAGCTCCTCCGATTTCCTGATCCAAGCCCAAGCGGGGGGCTGAAGAGGTCCATGATCCGGCTGAAGTCTTCATCCAAGCGGCGCAGAAGAGGTCTTCCATCCGATTGAAGTCTTCATCCAAGCGGCATCCATCCGGAGCGAAGCGGCAGCATCCTGAAGACCTCCACCGTGGAACATCCATCCTGGCCGACGACTGAACGACGAATGACGCTTCCTTTAAATGAAGTCATCCAAGATGGCGTCCCTCGAATTCCGATTGGCTGATAGGATTCTATCAGCCAATCGGAATTAAGGTAGGAATATTCTGATTGGCTGATTCCATCAGCCAATCAGAATCAAGTTCAATCCGATTGGCTGATCCGATCAGCCAATCAGATTGAGCTTGCATTCTATTGGCTGTTCCGATCAGCCAATAGAATGCAAGCTCAATCTGATTGGCTGATTGGATCAGCCAATCGGATTGAACTTGATTCTGATTGGCTGATTCCATCAGCCAATCAGAATATTCCTACCTTAATTCCGATTGGCTGATAGAATCCTATCAGCCAATCGGAATTCGAGGGACGCCATCTTGGATGACGTCATTTAAAGGAACCGTCATTCGTCGTTCAGTCGTCGGCCAGGATGGATGTTCCGCGGTGGAGGTCTTCAGGATGCTGCCGCTTCGCTCCGGATGGATGCCGCTTGGATGAAGACTTCAATCAGATGGAAGACCTCTTCTGCCCCGCTTGGATGAAGACTTCAGCCGAATCATGGACCTCTTCAGCCCCCCGCTTGGGCTTGGATCAGGACATCGGAGGAGCTCTTCTGGACAGATCGATGAACCCGGTGAGGTGAAGACAAGGTAGGAAGATCTTCAGGGGCTTAGTGTTAGGTTTATTTAAGGGGGGTTTGGGTTAGATTAGGGGTATGTGGGTGGTGGGTTGTAATGTTGGGGGGCTTGGGTATTGTATGTTTTTTTTTACAGGCAAAAGAGCTGTATTTCTTGGGGCATGCCCCGCAAAGGGCCCTGTTCAGGGCTGGTAAGGTAAAAGAGCTTTGAACTTTAGTAATTTAGAATAGGGTAGGGCATTTTTTTATTTTGGGGGGCTTTGTTATTTTATTAGGGGGCTTAGAGTAGGTGTAATTAGTTTAAAATTGTTGTAATATTTTTCTTATGTTTGTAAATATTTTTTTATTTTTGTAACTTAGTTCTTTTTTATTTTTTGTACTTTAGCTAGTTTATTTAATTGTATTTATTTGTAGCAATTGTATTTAATTAATTTATTGATAGTGTAGTGTTAGGTTAATTGTAGATAATTGTAGGTAGTTTATTTAATTAATTTATTGATAGTCTAGTGTTAGGCTTTTTTTGTAACTTAGGTTAGGATTTCTTTTACAGGTAAATTTGTAATTATTTTAACTATTTTAGCTATTAAATAGTTCTTAACTATTTAATAGCTATTGTACATGGTTAAAATAAATACAAAGTTACCTGTAAAATAAATATTAATCCTAAAATAGCTATAATATAATTATAATTTATATTGTAGCTATATTAGGATTTATTTTACAGGTAAGTATTTAGCTTTAAATAGGAATAATTTATTTAATAAGAGTTCATTAATTTCGTTAGATTTAAATTATATTTAACTTCGGGGGGAGTTAGTATTAGGGTTAGACTTAGCTTTAGGGGTTAATACATTTATTAGAATAGCGGTGAGCTCCAGTCGGCAGATTAGGGGTTAATGTTTGAAGTTAGGTGTCGGTGATGTTAGGGAGGGCAGATTAGGGGTTAATACTATTTATGATAGGGTTAGTGAGGCGGATTAGGGGTTAATAACTTTATTATAGTAGCGCTCAGGTCCGGTCGGCAGATTAGGGGTTAATAAGTGTAGGCAGGTGGAGGCGACGTTGTGGGGGGCAGATTAGGGGTTAATAAATATAATATAGGGGTCGGCGATGTTAGGGCAGCAGATTAGGGGTACATAGGGATAATGTAAGTAGCCGCGGTTTACGGAGCGGAAGATTAGGGGTTAATAATAATATGCAGGGGTCAGCGATAGCGGGGGCGGCAGATTAGGGGTTAATAAGTGTAAGGTTAGGGGTGTTTAGACTCGGGGTACATGTTAGAGTGTTAAGTGCAGACGTAGGAAAGGTTACCGCATAGCAAACAATGGGGCTGCGTTAGGAGCTGAACGCGGCTTTTTTGCAGGTGTTTGGGTTTTTTTCAGCTCAAACAGCCCCATTGTTTCCTATGGGGGAATCGTGCACAAGCACGTTTTTGAGGCTGGCCGCGTCCGTAAGCAACTCTGGTATGCGTTAGTTTTTCGGGTCGTTACCGACAAAACTCCAAATCTAGGCCTTTAGCTTTTAGCATATAGTTTTATCTTTTAAAATATGTAGATATGAAAAAATAAACAAACAAATAATAGGCATTATACATGATACTGCAGTGAATTTTAAATACAATTGCTCATAAGGAAAGAACATTATATTTTATAAAAGAAATTTTAGTAAAAAGTGTATCACGCTTAGTGATTGCTGCCAAATGAATACAGATAGCAAATGCAGCCTTATTGTGCAGCAATTTCTAATAATATTAGGCTGAAGCTTTAGTCTCTCTAATTTCCGTTGCATATGCCTGAGACAAAATTATACATTAAACAAATTACACATTGGATGTTAATTCTACATTGGTGCTTTTGCACAGAATTGATTTATAATATTGTTTATGGATATGTAATTCCCAGTCAAGCTATATTTTAATCCTATCAGTGGTATATTATTACTGAATGGATGCATGTTCTTGTAAAATGTTAGATTAGCAATGCACTTGGTATAATTATATTTCCAAATAGCAATAGCTTTTTTTCCAGCTAATATAGCCAATTATTAATTATGAAAGATAGTTCTAGTTAATATAGATCCACAAAAAAATTGTTGCAAAGTGTTAGGTAGCATATGTATAAAGTATATACTTATGAAAACTAAAATTCCTTTTAAATATATAAATCCTATTTAAAAGCACTTAAAAAATGTTACAGATGAATCTGATTTTGTTTAGCTAATATGAAATTCTATCTTTTTAATATCTTCCACAAACTAGATAAACATTTAGTTTAATTTAGTTACTTAAATTCTTAGACACAAAGTTCTACTAAAATGGTTTTATTTCAAATACTAGATACATTTTACACAACACAGAAGACAAGAACATTTCCCTTTCACAAACTAATGTTTACCCAGCAGTGCAACTCATGTTTCAGGTCATACAGTTATTGACAGTGGACGTTTGAAATGAAACTAGCATGGCTTTGGGGTCAAGTGGACACGTGCACAACAAATAAACAGCAAGAGAAACTCTGTGCTATCAATAAGGTCATTACTGTTTTGTTCCATTTAAATCTGAAAATTGTGTACACTGTGGAATTCTCAAACCTATTATTGCTACATATTTACCCCTAATCTGCCTCAACAACAGTGGAAAGATAAAGATACAGAAAAACATTTTGTTTAGAAACACTAGCTAGCCTTGACTACTGCAGTAGCTTACAAGTCCAGATTGAGTCATCCAAATATGACTACTGGTGATGTCAACAATAACCAACAAGCAAAAAAATCAATCATCCTGAGACAACTGCATGAAGGACTTTCCTACCAAAGGCCACCTCAGAAGAAGCAAAATCATCAAAATGGTAGAAATTTGTAAAAGTATACAAAAAAGAATAAGTAGCTGCCTTGCAAATTTGGCCAACTGAAACCTTATTCTTAAAAGGCCAAGAAATGTTAACTAATCTAGTAGAATGAGCATTAATCCATTAAGGTGGAGGCTGACCTGCCTCGAAAAAAACCCTTATGGATCAGAAGTCTCAACCAAGAAGACAAAGAAATGGAAGAATCTTCTGCCCTTTCCTGGAACCAGAAAAGAGAACAAACAAACTAGAAGTTTGTCTGAAAACTATAGTAGCATCAACATAATAGTTCAACACTCTAAGAATGTCCAACCTATGCAAAAAAGTCTCTTTAAAATTTTAGGGATTAGGACACAAAGAAGGGACAACAATTTCCCGAATAATATAATCAGAAGATACGACCCTTATCAAGAAAACAAATGTAGTCCTAAAAATAAGATTAGAATCACATAAAAGAGCAGATAACTCAGAAACTCATCTAGCAGAAGAAATTGACAAAAAAACAACAACTTATGCATAGGCTCAAAAGAAAAAGCCTGCAAAGCCTTCAAAACCAAGAAAAGACTCAAAGAGGAGAAAATTGGTTTAATATCAGGCTTAACTCTAACCAAAGCCTCAACAAACCTATGTTTATCTGGAAGATTAGCTAGGCTTACAAGCCTATATCAGAGACTTAATAAAAGAATCAGAGAACCCTCTCTGCTTAAGAACTATTTGTTCAATCTCTATGCCAACAAGCTTAGAGATTTGAAACCTGGATGAAAAAGCAGACCTTGAGACAGAGGTCTAGATGCAAAGGAAGAGACCAAAAGGGGGCAAATGGATATCTAAACCAGAACCACTTACCAAACTCTGTGATCCCCAGCCGGAGCAATTAGAATCACTGACGCTTCCACTAGTCTGATTTTGGCAATCACAGTGGGAAGAAGTACCAGAGGTGTAAAAAATATGATAGTGGAAATAACCAGGGAGCTACAAGTGAATCCACAAACACTGCTTGAGGAACATAGGCCAACTCCGAAGGGTTTTGAAAATTGTTCTAAAACATTAATAGGAAATCTCGCCGTCCAAGGAAACCAAAACCTCCATCCTGAAAACTTGCATCTGTAGAGATTACAGATCAAGTTGTATGAACAAAAGAAGTCCCCTGCATAATAAGCTAATGTTTCAGCTACCAAGGCAGAGACTGGTTTGTTCTTAAATATATATAAATCCTTTGAGATAGCAGAGTATGATCCCCGCACCACTGCCAAAGCATACAAAGCTTCTATGCAAAGAGTAACTGAGGGAAAAGAAAGAGACTAAAAGGTGGGTACTAGTTTCATCCTCCTTTGATTTGTCAAGGAAAAAAATTAAGGAAACTGAATCTATCTGAACTCCTAGAAAAAATAAACTTAGGCTGAGGAACCAGTGAACCATTTGAAAAAAAGATTTTCCAACCATGTTGTTAAAGAAACAACAGTCTGCTTGTGTAAGAATCCGACAAATGAAAAGATGAAGCTTGAACCAAAATATTGTCCAGGTAAGGAAACACTGCAATACCCTGAGTTCTGAACACAGGCAAAAGTGTACCTAGGACCTTTGAAAACATTTGGAGAGTTGTACCCAGACCAAATGGTATTACAATATAACTATCTTTAAATAAATAAAAACTTACCTGTGAAATAAAAAAACTAACTGACATTAAACTATAAATTAACCTAACATAACTATTCTAATAAAATAAAATAAAATAAACTACAAATTAAAAACCTAAATTAAAAATTTTAAAAAACCTAATACTACGAAAAAAAATAAAACATCTAACATTACAAAAAATAATAAACACTGGGGGGAACTTCCGGGCAGCGGCCATGACTAGTCGCACATCTGCTTACTGCTCCAGCCTTCCAATCGTTTTTATACAATAACAACCTTTAACTCACTTATTTTTGAACCAAACTAAAATACTACTGATCGGCTAAAGTGCCACCACTTGATGAGAACAACATTATGGAATTAGCTGATGGTAACAGTGCCCGGAGCAACTTGTTAGGCTGAGGCCTCCATTACACCCCCCGGCGAGGCGCTTCTGCCCTCGTCGTTACGCAGTATTCAATTCTTACTGAATACATCTAAAGCTTGATGCACCGCAAGACTCTCCTATTTGTAGGATTACACAACTCTACTTGCTATATACCATCCTCAAATGCTCAATATGGAGATCGCTAAAGCTTTCCTTGAGGACCTACGTAGCCTGTTAGCGACATACCTAATTGATTTTGATGCGACTCTGCAGGGTGAGCTCAATGGCGGTAGCGATCGTGTCACAAAACAGCCTACCACTACGGAGCCATTCATTCTTTGTGAGGGGAGTGGGGGCGCTTCAGGGCCCGAGTGCCTATCACCCACCTGCATTGAACCTCTGACGGCTCTTGGGACTGATTTAGAGGAATCGGAGTCTTGGTGTGGCGGAGCGGCGGCCGAGATTGCCAATATTGAGACGGGACCTTGTGTGCTGTTAATAAGTGCATGTAACCTTACATCTGTGGGCTGCTCCCCCTCCATGTTGTCAATTGATACCAATTTGTTTTGTCTTACAAACACCTTTGCCGGAGTCTCTCTTGTAACTATCAGAGACGCATCACAGCCATCGCTAATCTCACTGGGACTTGTCCCTTCACAAGCTGGATATTACTTAATAAAAACTTCATCCCGAGCGCCAATACAAATGACTGATGGGACAGGGAGGGGACAGTTGATGGTTCCAACATATGAAGCCTCTATCTGTTGCACTTTTCCCACCCATCTCATCTTTCAGGAGAGATCTGGAATTGGGTAAATGATGCCCCATCATTGGACTGATATCGTATACCCAGCTAGCTCTGGGGCTGTGGACTTGGTGATATCAGTAAATCTCACTAGGAGCTTGGTCAATGCATTTTATCCCCATAACCAGGTTATGATCACTGGAAATGTTGAATGTGCTGCTTATGGGAGTTGCCTTGTTATATTGGTTTAGTGCGATTGTTATATTCTTTTAGCCTGGGTTAAGTTATCTCAGTTGTTTTAGTTATTGAGTCAACAAAGCTTAATCTGTACACACTCCCTATAGGAGTCATGACCACCGAGCTCATCTAATGTTAGTCAATCATATACCCTGCTTATAGAGCTGATGTTATGTTAATGAAAACAGTTGCCATGTCCATGCCGGCGGCCGAGGCGGAAGTCATGGCTAGCACTCTGATTACCAGCTTTATGCTCTTAGAACCCCATATTACTTTAGACCCTTATTAGCTTATAGGTTCACAAGATGTTAAGTATCAAGTTAGGGAGTTCATACTTGTTTCAGCTTAGGCTATGTATTCTAATATTAGTAAAACTATATACATGTACTATGGATGTAGAATACCTATTGCTGACTAATTGTGTTCTGAGTACGCCTATTTGTTGGGCATCAAGTTCTTGTCCTAGCTAACTGCAGCAGTACTTATCCACCCTGCAAAATACTTAAATCCCTATCACACCCATACCTCTACACCTATCTGAGAGGCTAAAACTTAATTATGCTTTGACCTAGTTTCTCTTAAGAGCACTCTGACGTATACCTCTATGTCCCATAAACTTATTTACCTGCTTTTCCATAGCAATGTAGAGCAATAAAAATATGAACCTTTAACAGTATATTCCTCTGCAGTTTAGATTTTTATAGACGAGGATGTCCATTTTATTTTACTGTTGTGTAATCCACTTTTACCTGATCTTTATACATCATACTATACTGGTATTTGAGATCTAAGAGTGAGTTCTTAAAATTGAAAAATGAGGTTCTTCCCTGGAGACCCAAAAGTGGTTCCCATTGTCAACAACAGTCTCCCATATATTTCCTTATACACATGTTTGAGGTCCAAGAGTGGCCTCTTATATCATTCGGGAGGCGCTCAAGAATATTAGGCATTCTATCTGTGTATTATATTACTAGAGAGCCCTTTTGAGATATGTTATGTATTTCTGGATTTATATCATATGAAGTTAATATGTTATTATATGTTTGGTTCTATGTTCCATGTATGCCTCGCCTTGAACCTCAATAAATTAAAAAAATAAAAAAAAAATAAAAAAAAAATAATAAACACTAAGTAAGAAAAATAAAAACCTCTTAGATTACAAAAAATAAAAAAAATTATTAAAAATAAAAACAATTACACCAATTGGATGAGAGCTACTGAAATCCTATTGGCTGTTCAAATCAGCCAATAGGATTTCAGTAGCTCTCATTCTATTTGCTGTTTTGAACAGCCAATAGGATTTCAAAAGCTCTTATCTCATTGGCTGATTTGAACAGCCAATAGGATTTAAGAAGCTCTCATCCTATTGGCTGTTTTGAATTTGAAGAAACAAATCAGCCAATAGGAATGCAAGGTACGCCATTTTGAAATGGGTATTTTGCATTCAACTTCAGTGTACGGCAGTGATCATATGAAAAGGACGCTCCACGCAGGATGTCATTTCCATCCAGGATAGCTCCGCTCTGTGCAGCCGGGATGAAGATAGAGGATGTCCCCAAGATGGATGAAGGTGTTGTCACCTGGATGGAGACTTCTCACAACCTGGATGGAGATGATGGGGCCTATCTATCAAGCTCTGTACGGAGCTTGATGTCCCGTGTTTCTGGCGAGTCTTCAGACTTGCCAGAAACACAGGTTATGGAGCAGCGGTCTAAATACCACTGCTACATAACCCTGTCCACCTGCTCTGATAAGGCGGACAGGAATCGCCAGAATTCAACCCGATCAAGTACGATCGGTTTGATTGACACCCCCCTGCTGGCAGTCGATTGGCCCAAGTCTGCAGGGGGCGGCGTTGCACCAGCAGCTCTTGTGAGCTGCTGGTGCAATGCTGAATATGGCGAGCGTATTGCTCTCCGCATTCAGCGATGTCTGTCGGACCTGATCCGCACTGTCAGATCAGGTCCGACAGACATATGAAAAATAGGCCTCGATGTCCGGTCTTCAGGAACCATGAGTAGATTTTATGGGGTTAGTGTTAGAGTTTTTTTTTTTATTTCGGTGGGGGTTTTTTTAGATTAGGGATGGGCAACAAAAAATGCCCTTTAAAGGACAATAAAAGAGCTGAATGCCCTTTTAAGGGCAATGCCCATACAAATGCACCTTTAGGGGCAAAGGGTAGCTTAGTTTTTTTTTATTTGGGGGTGTTGGTTGGGTGGGTTTTACTGTTGGGGGGACTTTGTATATTTTTGTAGGTAAAAGAGCTGTTTAACTTAGTGCAATGCCCTACAAAAGGCCCTTTTAAGGGCCTTTGCTAGTTTATTGTAGGTTGGGGGTGTTTTTATTTGGGGGGGCTTTTTTATTTTTATAGGGCTATTAGATTAGGTGTAATTGTTTTTATTTATGATTAATTTTGTTTATTATTTTTTGTAATCTTAGAGTTTTTTATTTTTTGTAATTTAGTGTTTATTATTTTTTCTAATGTTAGATTTTTTTTCCGTAATATTATTTTTTAAAATTTTTAATTTAGGTTTTTAATTTGTAGTTTAGGTAGTGTAGTGTTAGGTTTAGGGGTTAATAGTTTAATTTAGTGTTTTGTGATGTGGGGGTCCGGCAGTTTAGGGGTTAATAGGTTTATTTATTAGTTGTGATGTGGGGGCTGGCGGTTTAGGGGTTAATAGCTTTATCTAGTGTCTGCGATATCGTGGAGTGGCGGATTAGGGGTTTATCACTTTATTTAGGTGTAGGCGCTGTTGGGGGTGGCAGATTAGGGTTAATAACTTTTATTAGTTTCGGGGATGTCGGGTAGTGGCAGATTAGGGATGTTTAGACTAGGGGTTTATTTTAGGATGTTAGGTTTAAAAGTAACTTTCTTTTCCCCATAGACATCAATGGGGTTGCGTTACGGCGATCTCTATTCCGCGATCGCAGGTGTTCGTTTTTTTCTAACACTTTCTCCCCATTGATGTCTATGGGGGAAGTGTGCACGAGCACATAAACACTACCCTTGGCTTTTGTGTGGTATGGAGTTTAACGCACCATACAGCACAGAACAAGGAGGCTTTTCAGTAACTCATAATGGCAGCGCTATGGAGAGTGCAATAACGCAATTTTTTTGGCAGTATTTCCACACCCTGTTTAGTGCTAAACTTATAATCTAGGTGAATGTTTGCAAAAATGTGCTTGGTGCAGTGAGATTGCATAAACACAGTTGATACAGTGAGATACAGTTTTACTGCACATCTGTTTCAATGATAGAAATTGTGCTTTTTATAAAACAGTAACACCATACTTTTAATCTTGCTTTTAAACCAAAAACACTGAAAAAAACAAAAGGTTTTTTTTACAACAAAGAAAAAATGTATAATGAACGTTTTGCAGTATAGTGCATATAAATTACACATCATAGACACATGGACTATATACCCACCATGCCCCAGCTCAAATAGATATTTCACAGCATCTAAATCAGGGGTTTTCAAACCTGTCCTCAGTCCTCCCTAACAGGCCATATTTTCAGGATATCTGAACTGGAGCACAGGTGAAATAATCAGCAGATTAGAAACATGGGCCTAGATTTAGAATTTGGCGGTAGCCGTGAAAACCAGCGTTAGAGGCTCCTAACGCTGGTTTTAGGCTGCCGCCGGTATTTGGAGTCAGTCAGGAAAGGGTCTAACTCTCACTTTTCAGCCGCGACTTTTCCATACCGCAGATCCCCTTACGTCAATTGCGTATCCTATCTTTTCAATGGGATCTTTCTAACTCCGGTATTTAGAGTCGTGGCTGAAGTGAGCGTTAGAAATCTAACGACAAAACTCCAGCCGCAGAAAAAAGTCAGTAGTTAAGAGCTTTCTGGGCTAACGCCGGTTCATAAAGCTCTTAACTACTGTACTCTAAAGTACACTAACACCCATAAACTACCTATGTACCCCTAAACCGAGGTCCCCCCACATCGCCGCCACTCGATTCAATTTTTTTAACCCCCTAATCTGCCGACCGCCACCTACGTTATACTTATGTACCCCTAATCTGCTGCCCCTAACACCGCCGACCCCTATATTATATTTATTAACCCCTAACCTGCCCCCCACAATGTCGCCGCAAGCTACCTACAATAATTAACCCCTAATCTGCCGACCGCAAAGCGCCGCCACCTACATTATAGCTATGTACCCCTAATCTGCTGCCCCTAACACCGCCGACCCCTATATTATATTTATTAACCCCTAATCTGCCCCCCTCAACGTCGCCTCCACCTGCCTACACTTATTAACCCCTAATCTACCGACCAGACCTGAGCGCTACTATAATAAATGTATTAACCCCTAATCCGCCTCACTCCCGCCTCAATAACCCTATAATAAATAGTATTAACCCCTAATCTGCCCTCCCTAACATCGCCGACACCTAACTTCAAACATTAACCCCTAATCTGCCGACTGGAGCTCACCGCTATTCTAATAAATGTATTAACCCCTAAAGCTAAGTCTAACCCTAACACTAACACCCCCCTAAGTTAAATATAATTTAAATCTAACAAAATAAACTAACTCTTATTAAATAAATTAATCCTATTTAAAGCTAAATACTTACCTGTAAAATAAACCCTAATATAGCTACAATATAAATCATAATTATATTATAGCTATTTTAGGATTAATATTTATTTTACAGGTAACTTTGTATTTATTTTAACCAGGTACAATAGCTATTAAATAGTTAAGAACTATTTAATAGCTAAAATAGTTAAAATAATTACAAAATTACCTGTAAAATAAATCCTAACTAAAGTACAAAAAATAAAAAAGAACTAAGTTACAAAAAATAAAAAAATATTTACAAACATTAGAAAAAAATTACAACAATTTTAAACTAATTACACCTACTCTAAGCCCCCTAATAAAATAACAAAGACCCCCAAAATAAAAAAATGCCCTACCCTATTCTAAATTACAAAAGTTCAAAGCTCTTTTACTTTACCAGCCCTGAACAGGGCCCTTTGCGGGGCATGCCCCAAAGAATTCAGCTCTTTTGCCTGTAAAAAAAAACATAAAATAACCCCCCCCCCAACATTACAACCCACCACCCACATACCCCTAATCTAACCCAAACCCCCCTTAAATAAACCTAACACTAAGCCCCTGAAGATCTTCCTACCTTGTCTTCACCATGCCAGGTATCACCGATCGTTTCAGGCTCAGAAATCTTCATCCAAGCCCAAGCGGGGGCTAGACATCCATCATCCGATGGCTGAAGAAGTCCAGAAGAGGGTCCAAAGTCTTCATCCTATCCGGGAAGAAGAGTAGATCCGGACCGGCAACCATCTTCTTCCAAGCGGCATCTTCTATCTTCATCTGATGAGGACCGGCTCCATCTTGAAGACCTCCATCGCGGATCCATCCTTCTTCTCCGACGACTTCCCGACGAATGACGGTTCCTTTAAGGGACGTCATCCAAGATGGCGTCCATCGAATTCCGATTGGCTGATAGGATTCTATCAGCCAATCGGAATTAAGGTAGAAAATTCTGATTGGCTGATGGAATCAGCCAATGAGAATCAAGTTCAATCCGATTGGCTGATTCAATCAGCCAATCAGATTGAGCTCGCATTCTATTGGCTGATCAGAACAGCCAATAGAATGCGAGCTCAATCTGATTGGCTGATCGGATCAGCCAATCGGATTGAACTTGATTCTGATTGGCTGATTCCATCAGCCAATCAGAATTTTCCTACCTTAATTCCGATTGGCTGATAGAATCCTATCAGCCAATCGGAATTCGAGGGATGCCATCTTGGATGACGTCCCTTAAAGGAACCGTCATTCGTCGGGAAGTCGTCGGAGAAGAAGGATGGATCCGCAATGGAGGTCTTCAAGATGGAGCCGGTCCTCATCGGATGAAGATAGAAGATGCTGCTTGGAAGAAGATGGTTGCCGGTCCGGATCTACTCTTCTTCCCGGATAGGATGAAGAATTTGGACCCTCTTCTGGACTTCTTCAGCCGTCGGATGATGGATGTCTAGCCCCCGCTTGGGCTTGGATGAAGATTTCGGAGCCTGGAACAATCGGTGATACCTGGCATGGTGAAGACAAGGTAGGAAGATCTTCAGGGGCTTAGTGTTAGGTTTATTTAAGGGGGGTTTGGGTTAGATTAGGGGTATGTGGGTGGTGGGTTGTAATGTTGGGGGGGGGTTATTGTATGTTTTTTTTACAGGCAAAAGAGCTGAATTCTTTGGGGCATGCCCCGCAAAGGGCTCTGTTCAGGGCTGGTAAGGTAAAAGAGCTTTGAACTTTTGTAATTTAGACTAGGGTAGGGCATTTTTTTATTTTGGGGGTCTTTGTTATTTTATTAGGGGGCTTAGAGTAGGTGTAATTAGTTTAAAATTGTTGTAATTTTTTTCTAATGTTTGTAAATATTTTTTTATTTTTTGTAACTTAGTTCTTTTTTATTTTTTGTACTTTAGTTAGTTTATTTAATTGTATTTATTTGTAGGAATTGTATTTAATTTATTTATTGATAGTGTAGTGTTAGGTTTAATTGTAGATAATTGTAGGTATTTTATTTAATTTATTTATTGATAGTGTAGTGTTAGGTTTAATTGTAACTTAGGTTAGGATTTATTTTACAGGTAATTTTGTAATTATTTTAACTATTTTAGCTATTAAATAGTTCTTAACTATTTAATAGCTATTGTACCTGGTTAAAATAAATACAAAGTTACCTGTAAGATAAATATTAATCCTAAAATAGCTATAATATAATTATAATTTATATTGTAGCTATATTAGGGTTTATTTTACAGGTAAGTATTTAGCTTTAAATATGATTAATTTATTTAATAAGAGTTAATTTATTTTGTTAGATTTAAATTATATTTAACTTAGGGGGGTGTTAGTGTTAGGGTTAGACTTAGCTTTAGGAGTTAATACATTTATTAGAATAGCGGTGAGCTCCAGTCGGCAGATTAGGGGTTAATGTTTGAAGTTAGGTGTTGGCGATGTAAGGGAGGGCAGATTAGGGGTTAATACTATTTATTATAGGGTTATTGAGGCGGGAGTGAGGCGGATTAGGGGTTAATACATTTATTATAGTAGCGCTCAGGTCCGGTCGGTAGATTAGGGGTTAATAAGTGTAGTTAGGTGGAGGCGATGTTGTGGGCGGCAGATTAGGGGTTAATAAATATAATATAGTGGTCGGCGATGTTAGGGCAGGAGATTAGGGGTACATAGGTATAATGTAGGTGGCGGGGGTGTACGGAGCGGCAGATTAGGGGTTAAAAATAATATGCAGGGGTCAGCGATAGCGGGGGCGGCAGATTAGGGGTTAATAAGTGTAAGGTTAGGGGTGTTTAGACTCGGGGTACATGTTAGAGTGTTAGGTGCAGATGTAGGAAGTGTTTCCCCATAGGAAACAATGGGGCTGCGTTAGGAGCTGAACGCGGCTTTTTTGCAGGTGTTAGTTTTTTTTTCAGCTCAAACAGCCCCATTGTTTCCTATGGGGATATCGTGCACGAGCACGTTTTTTAAGCTGGCCGCGTCCGTAAGCAACTCTGGTATTGAGAGTTGCAGTGGCGTTAAATATGCCTGTACGCTCCCTTTTTGGAGCCTAACGCAGCCATTCTGTGTACTCTCAATACCAGAGTTATTTAAAAGGTGCGGCCAGAAAAAAGCCAGCGTTAGCTACGCGGGTCGTTACCAACAAAACTCTAAATCTAGCCGATGGTTTTGGTTGACCTTACCCAAAGAAACCCTGGAAATCTGGCCTTTTAGGGAGGCCTGAGGACAGGTTTAAAAACTTCTGCGAGTTAGTAGAATAGTATGCCCTGATTTTTTCCAAAGAGATTACTGGGATACTCCATAATCCAATATTTTTATCAGAATGTAATTATATTAGTTTGAAATTTAAGAAAATATTGCAAGATTGTTATATAGGCACCCTACAACCTAATCCATGACTCCCTTTCACAGTGTGAAAATGATTATTAAATGTGATCTGGAAACTCAAAACAGTGTGTCACTTTTTCTCTCAGTGACTTGACTATAAACTAGTAACCATTCAAAGGAAGGCTGCTAAAATGATACATCATCTAGGTAATAAAACTTACAATAAAATACTTTGTGACCTTAATACATATAGCTCAGAATAGAAAATAGAGGTGATATAGCTGCATCGCCTCATCAGCGCACCACCAACTTTAATTGTAGCTGGGCAACCCAGCAGGAGATTTCCTGGGTTCTTGAAGGCCAAACCAGTCTTCTTTCTCAAGTTTTGTCAAAATAAAATTGCTAATGTGAAAGTAAAATATGACAACTGATACAATCAATAAAAGCAGCCTTAAGAGTCTAAGGCCCGATGATCAAAAATGCTGCTAAACTAACACTAAAAGTTATTATGACAATAACAATTAGAAGGGCTTTTTGTAAGGCAATTTAGTGTGGGGGGTCAAGTAGTTAAATAGTGTAGGAGTAGTTTGCGTTGAGAGGTTGTGGCATTATAGGGGTAAATAGGTTAGGGGGCTTATTGAGTTGGTAGGTTATGGCAGTGTAAGGGTAAATAGGTTAGGGGATAGTTAGGTCTTTAGGTTATGGCAAATAGAGGTTAATAGTGTAGGTTGCACTGGGGATGAGGGCGAGTAAGGGGTTAAGAGTTTATTTTAGTATTGAATTTATATCCAATTTTAATATGAAATGCACTGTCATAGATAATGTTTATTATTTTAAAAAGTATTGTATCTAATATAAAATATAGGTATTTATGATTGTTCATTTTATTATTTTAAACATAAATAACTATTTTAAATGATATATGTATGCTTCAAATAATAGAAATAATAATCAAAAATAACTACATTTTAACATAGATACAAGACTAAAAATAATATGCTTTAGACATCACAATGCATATAATTTTAACATTTGAAATACATGTAGCAACATAGCTCCTATAGTTATAATAGGGAGAGGTTTTCTTTGTATACTTTATTATTCAGGTAGATTGCAGACATTATGGAGGTGTAGGCATTCTGTGGGAGTTAGCAAGGACACTCAAGGGGAGTATAGGGAAGACATGACGTAGATATAGGTAATATGTTGTGCAAAATGCCTGAATTAAGTGAGTACACCCCTCACATTTTTGTAAATATTTTATTATATCTTTTCATGTGACAACACTGAAGAAATGACACTTTGCTACAATGTAAAGTAGTAAGTGTACAGCCTGTATAACAGTGCAAATTTGCTGTCCCCTCAAAATAACTCAACACACAGCCATTAATGTCTAAACCATTGGCAACAAAAGTGAGTTCACCCCTAAGTGGAAATGTCCAAATTGGGCCCAATTAGCCATTTTCCCTCCCCGGTGTCATGTGATTTGTTAGTGTTACAAGGTCCCAGGTGTGAATGTGGAGCAGGTGTGTTAAATTTGATGTTATCGCTCTCACACTCTCTCATACTGGTCACTGGAAGTTCAACATGGCACCTAATGGCAAAGAACTCTCTGAGGATCTGAAAAAAAGAATTGTTGCTCTACATAAAGATGGCCAAGGCTATAAGAAGATTGCAAAGACCCTGAAACTGAGCTGCAGCATGGTGGGCAAGACCATACAGTAGTTTCACAGGACAGGTTCCACTCAGAACAGGCCTCGCCATGGTCGATCAAAGAAGTTGAGTGCATATGCTCAGCGCCATATCCAGAGGTTGTCTTTGGGAAACCTATGAGTGCTGCCAACATTGCTGCAGAGGTTGAAGGGGTGGGGGGTCAGCCTGTCAGTGCTCAGATCATACACCGCACACTGCATCAAATTGGTCTGCATGGCTGTTGGCCAAGAAGGAAGCCTCTTCTAAAGATGATGCACAAGAAAGCCTGCAAACAGTTTGCTATAGACAAGCAGACTAAGGACATGGATTACTGGAACCATGTCCTGTGGTCCGATGAGACCAACATAAACTTTATTTGGTTCAGATGGTGTCAAGCATGTGTGGCGGCAACCAGGTGAGGAGTGTCATTGTCTTGGCCTGCATGAGTGCTGCCAGCACTGGAGAACTACAGTTTATTGAGGGATTCATGAATGCCAACATGTACTGTGACATACTGAAGCAGCATGATCCCCTCCCTTCGGAAAATGGGTTGCAGGGCAGTAATCCAACATGATAACGACCCCAAACACACCTCCAAGATGACCACTGCCTTGCTAAAGAAGCTGAGGGTAAAGGTGATGGACTGGCCAAGCATGTCTCCAAACCTAAACCCTATTGAGCATTTGTGGGGCATTCTCAAACGGAAGGTGGGAGAGCGCAAGGTCTCTAACATCCACCAGCTCTGTGATGTCGTCATGGAGGAATGGAAGAGGACTCCAGTGGCAACTTGTGAAGCTCTAGCTAACTCCATGCCAAAGAGGGTTAAGGCAGTGCTGGAAAATAATGGTAGCCACACAAAATAATGACACTTTGGGCCCAATTTGGACATTTCCACTCAGGGGTGTACTCACTTTTGTTGCCAACGGTTTAGACATTAATGACTGTGTGTTGAGTTATTTTGAGGGGACATCAAATATACACTGTTATATAGGCTTTACACTCACTACTTTACATTGTAGCAAAGTGTAATTTCTTCAGTGTTGTCACATGAAAAGATATAATAAAATATTTACAAACATGTGAGGGGTGTACTCACTTCTGTGAGATACTTGTACATAATAATACACAATAATTATTTAGAGCAGTGCAAGCTAGCCCTGATTGGCCACAGGCAAAGAGGATAAGAGATTTTGGCTCACCAGTGTAGTTTGTTAACACAGAGTTTTGCAACTACTAAAGTACTCAACCCCTTAGCTGCTGAGCTATTTTCTCCCCCCCCCCTGCAATTTTACAAAAAAATACACTTTTTTCTGTGAGGAATTCATACAAATTATACCTCAATTTTTTCAGCAGATCTTGCATTTTTAGAAAATAACTTTAGTTCGCAGAAGCATCATAATATAATAAAATGTCACTGTGGAATGCAAAAAAATTACATATTTTTGTAATTTTCTATGGCTTACATACACCAAGATTACAAGTTGTGCACTAAATAACGCAAAAAAATTAGGGGTTGTGCACTCTCCATAGTGCTGCCATTACAAGTTACTGTAAAACCTTCTTTTGTTGTGCGTTATGGTGGAAATAGCTTCATACCGCACAAAACCCAAGGCCAGACTTTACGTGCTCCTGCACGTTTTCCCCCATAGACATCAATAGAGAGAAAGTTTTAGAAACAAACTAACACCTGTGATTGCAGAATGGAGATCGCCGTAACGCAATCCCCATTGATGTCTATGGGAAAAGAAAATTATATATAAATCTAACACCCTAACATAAATCCCTAGTCTAAAAAAATACCCCTAATCTGCCGCCCTCTGACATTGCAGACACTAAATAACATATTAACCCCTAAGCCACCACACACCCGCATGGCTAAAACTTAAATAAATATATTAACCCCTAAACTGCTGGCCCCGACATCGCTGACATTAAATAAACCTATTAACCTTTAAACCGCCAGCCCCCCACATCACTACTACTATAATAAAGTTATTAACCACTAAACCGCCGGCCCCCCGCAACTCTACTAAAAAATAAAAAAATAAAAATTACAAATTTAAAAAAATCTAACATTACCAAAAAAAACACTAAAATTATGAAAAATAAAAAAACACTAAAATTTCAAAAAATAAACAAAATTATCCAAAATAATAAAAATTACACCTAATCTTACAGCCCTATAAAAACAAAAAAGCCCCCCCAAAATAAAAATCATCCCCTAACATAACAATAAACTACCAATATCCCTTAAAAGAAAACAAACTGGTTTAGTACTTTAGATTTCTCCCTGTCACTGTTAATCATGCTACCCTTCAGACATGTTTATTTACTTATTTTTTCTTTCTTAGATTTTTTGCCATTTATGTACTTAAAAAACCTTTTAGGGTTTGACTTTGAATCCTTTACAATTAATCTTTCATTTTTAATTTTGACTAACTTGATTTTTTTTTGCATGCTTTATTTCATTCCTTATATATTTGGTATGTTGAGTCTGTACTATTTTCTTAAAATAATTTAAATGCCTAATTTCTCTTAACACATTTTTGTTTAGCCACATTGGCTTGGATTTATTTTGCCTACTTTTATAACCATGTTGTATATGTTGATATATATCACAAAAAAGTGTTGAATTGGATGTGCCTATATTACGCTAAACGTGATAAACAAATGATGATATCAAATATTTAGTGTCTGAAACACAAGTGTATCACCTTTAAAGTGCCAAATCAGTGTTATCAAATAAATGAAAATATAAATAATACAAAATACAAAAATATTTGTTAAAGAGACACTTCAGTTTTTAGATGCATTTAGCAAGAAATGTCCTTGTTCCAAGAAAAGAGATGTTTTCACATTCAAAGAAATATACTTTGACGTCCCAGTAAAGGGTAGCGAGAAAGCTGTGGCAGGCTGCTTCTTCAGAGAGTAGTTGGAGTACAATCCTGCAGGTTCAAAGATATAAAAAAGAAAGAAGGCGCCACAATAGTGCAGGGTAAATGGTGTTTTTGAATTCCCCTCTCCAAAATCTCGTACTTACAGAATCTAAAGCACTAGTACAGTGCTATTTGTGCCTTCTGGGCTCTTACAGTTGCCCAGCAAACTGCTCCACGGTGTACTGCCAGCTCCTTTAGGATGACTTAACACTGTAGCAATCAGTTTGTGTACCTGTGGCATGCACAGAATTCACCACTCATCTAGATGGCAGGAAAGGCTGTTGCTGGCAACCAATTGAGAGTAAGATAATAGTGCAAATGAAAATTCAAAAGTCTGTGGCATGTCTAATATAGTTAAAAATAGACTTTATTTAAAAACAATATTAAACACAACGTTTCACGGTATCAAACCGTTTTCTCAAGTGTAATACAATTTCTAAAACAACTACGGCTTATAAACGCTCTTTCAGCGTCCTCAGGGTCACACTGCATCTGCGCTCACATTCTACTTTTGGTTGATTACAATGAGAGGTGTGTTTGCTTACATCAGAGGTTCATTCATGCAACTCCTTTCAATTGCAACTCCTTTCAATCTCTCAGGATAGGTCCGTTTGATGACCAATGAGTGAGTAGAACAAACACACTCCCCCATAATGTGTATACGCTATATCAATACTGGCTCGCTAAAGGTACACTATTGGCTCTTATAATTAATAGCATTAATTGTAAATAAAGAATAGGAGCGTAAAGGTCAAGTGTTTCACCCCTTACAATCTAGCAAAACGTCTCAATCCTTTTAAAATATATAAATTAAAATCAAAAAATTATTATCCCATGTGAACCAGGGAACCTCACTAAAATAAAA